>NC_133126.1:17727073-18027073 GCF_048418815.1 Hemitrygon akajei
GGCAAATCTGTAGAATTTTCTGCCCAATGAAGCAGTGGAGGCTACCTCAGTAAATATATTTAAGACAAGGTTGGATAGATTTTTGCATAGTAGAGGAATTAAAGATTATGGGGAAAAGGCAGATAGGTGAAGATGAGTCCATGGCCAGATCAGCCATGACCTTATTGACAGGCCAGATGGCCGACTCCTGCTCCTATTTCTTATGTTCTTATCTATAAACCTCATAATTTTGTGTAGAGTGCTATATGAAATTATCCAAGTATATTCCAATGTGGGTCATTATTGGTTTCATAATGTTTATACCCAGCAAACTGTTCTACATATGTGTCACCTTGAATCCATAAATAACTTGGCCTTGTGTAGCTGGATCCTGGACTTTCCGTCAGATCGCTGCCAGGTGATAAGAGTGGACTCCCTCACCTCTGCCCCTATGATCCACAACACAGGTGCCCCTCAGGGTTGTGTCCTAATCCCCCTCTTTTACTCTCTGTATACCCGTGACTGTGTTGCCACCCACAGCTCCAATCTGATAATTTGCTGACAATACTACACTGATTGACCTAATCTCAAATAATAATGAGGCAGCCTACAGAGAAGAAGTCATCACCCTGACACAGTGGTGTCAAGAAAACAACCTCTCCCCCAATGTTGCAAAAACAAAGGAGCTGGTTGTGGACTACAGGAGGAATGAAGACATGCTCACCCCTATTGACGTCAATGGATCTGGGGTTGAGAGGGTGAACAGCTTTAAGTTCCTTGGCATACACATCACTGAGGATCTCACGTGGTCTGTACATACCGGCTGTTTCACCTCAGATGGTTGAAGAAGTTTGGTATGGACTCCCAGATCTTAAGGATTTTCTACAGGGGTACAATTGAGAGCATCCTGACTGGCTGCATCACTGCCTGGTATGGGAACTGTACTTCCCTCAATTGCAGGAGCCTGCGGAGAGTGGTGCGGACAGCCCAGCACATCTGTAGTTGTGAACATCCCATTATTCAGGACACTTACAAAGACAGGTGTGAAAAAGGATCACTGGGGACCTGAGTCATCCCAACCACAAATTATTCCAGTTGCTATCATCCGCGAAATGGTACCGCAGCATAAAAGCCAGGACCAACAGGCTCCAGAACAGCTTCTTCCACCAGGCCATCACTGTTTAATTCATGCTGATACAATTGTATTTCTATGTTATATTGACTGCCCTGTTGTACATACTATTTATTATAAATTACTATAAATTGCACATTGCACATTTAGACAGAGACATAACATAAAGATTTTTACTCCTCATGTATATGAAGGATGTAAGTAATAAAGTCAATTCAATTCATTTCAAATATAGAATTTCATGCAAATAAATAGTAAAATGTCGGTATAATTTTATGTATATGGTCTATTATAAAATGGATTCAATGTAGTGCTTATGAATGTTTATATACCTTTAGGAATTGTGGTATGATCTTTGATTCATTGTTATTCCCAACCATTGACGTTAGTTAACTCAGCCATGGATGCCCAAGCCTGGCTGTGAAAGGAGGAGGGTTGGGAACAGGGCAAGCAACCCCATCCCGTAAAAAACAGAGCTACAGAAACACTAATAGAAGCCCCGTTCTTTGGAGAGGACTACACTTAGGGATCATTTGGAAGAGTCCAGGATAGAGGACTCTGGTGAGCAGCTTTCAGCGGCCTAAGCCCCAGTAGGGATGAAGGTAAATATGGATGTTAGTCAAAAGTCGATTGCCTTTGATAAAAGGTGTACCTGTAACCGGGTGACCGTCGAATCTTATTCCTTTTTGTTAAAAGTGTACTTAGGCATCCAGCTGGGTAATGCTAGAATAATTGTCTGTGCTTTTAAGTGGAGACGGTGATGTCATTACGCACACTCAGGATAGTCAGAAGACCATTTTGTTTTCTGCAGAAGCAGCTGGTGGGGCTTTGGGATTCAGTTCCTCCCAGAGATACTGGGCACGGTGAGGAAATGTGAGTATTAATCGAGGATATCCATGTGAATCGTTTATGCTTGTTGGCGAATGGGGACTATCGGTAATTTGACATGTTTTACGTGTGGATGCTTTAGATTTTCACGAGTGAAGGCACCAGCGTGGCTTGCAAAGTTCCTCACCGGCCAAGTATGTCAGTCTTCCTATAATTTAACTACCAGGCAATACCTTGTAAAAGTTGTGCCAAAGTGTATCTTTTGTCTAACTTTATTTTATCATGACTGATTGTGAATGTAACAGCGTAACGCGAATGTTTAGTCTCTGTTTGGAAGTTAAACACATGTGGGAGTAGAAGTCTTAGGTGAGATGTATTTGCTTATATTTTGCTGCTTTGTATAAGGTACAGGGTTGGGGGGATTCTAATGTTGTTTGTATTGTGTTCCTTCAGGATTGTCACTACTGTATTAGTACTGTATTAGTTTTGTGCGGTTTGCTTAATGTATTTTTATACTGCATACATAATCCGTCAATACACAAGGGTGTGGATCGAAGTTTAAACTGAGATTGTAACGGCACGAACTGGTTGTAAAAATAATAGAGCAAGTTATTATCTAAATGGAGAGAAACTGGAAAGTGCTTCTGTGCAAAGGGATCTGGGGGTCCTGGTGCAGGAAACACAAAAAGTTAGTATGCAAGTGCAGCAGGTGGTCAAGAAGGCCAATGGAATGCTGGCTTTTATTGCTAGGGGGATGGAATATAAGAACAGGGGGGTCTCACTGCAGTTGTACCAGGTATTGGTGAGACCACACCTGGAGTACTGCATGCAGTTCTGGTGTCCATATTTAAGAAAGGACATACTGGCTCTCGAGGCAGTGCAGAGAAGGTTCACTAGGTTAATTCCGGGGATGGGTGGGTTGATGTATGATGAGAGGTTGAGTAGATTGAGACTCTACTCATTGGAGTTCCGAAGGATGAGAGGCGATCTTATTGAAACATATAAGATTGTGAAGGGGCTTGATCGGGTGGATGCGGGGAGAATGTTGCCAATGATGGGTGAAACTAGGACTAGGGGGCATAATCTTAAAATAAGGGGATGCCGTTCCAGGACTGAGATGCGGAGAAATTTCTTCACTCAGAGGGTAGTGGGGTTGTGGAATTTGCTGCCCCAGAGAGCTGTGGAAGCTACTACACACAATAAATTCAAAAAGGAGATAGACATTTTCCTGGATAAAAATGGCATTAGGGGATACGGTGAGCGAGCAGGTAAGTGGACATGAGCCTAGGTTTAGATCAGCCATGTGATCTCCTAGACCAGTTTTCGATAGCCTGGATGGGTCGGAGAGGAATTTTCCAGACTGTTTCCCCGGGTGATCACATGGGTTTGGGCGGGATGAATAATAAGATAAAATGGGCGGCATGGTGCCCTGTTGGTTGGCACTGTTGCCTTGTGGGATTCGGTGAAAACTAGAGTTAAGATTGGATCAGCCATGATCTTGTTGAATGGCGGAGCAGGCTTGAGGGGCCGATTGGCCTACTCCTGCTCCTATCTCTTATGTTCTTATGTTCTTATGTAAACTCTTTCATTTGTTTTAGGACCCTCTTCCGGCACCAAAACATCTAAAACAGATAAATAAATTAAAACCCGAAAAAGTATTTGTGGTCTTGAATGTATACTTTTCCCCAGGCTACATACTGTTGAATGTTCTACATCTGTTATTTGACTTGGTAGTAGGTAGCACCAAGGAGCCTACAAGCACTAAAACTACAAGGTTAGAATTGAAAGTCAGGCAAGACTATCAGTGAGTATGATGCCTTATATAAAGTCTTGTCACCATGACTTTTGTACTTCCCTGGTTTGTGCACTGCATAGCAATCCTCTTTGCGCTTTAATCAATGAGTGAATTCAATGAAAGAAATTCAATCACTGAATTTCACATCTTTATATGATCCTTACAGGAAAAACTGCAGTAACGTTGGAGAGGGCATCGAGGAATTTTAAGCATTTCATCTAATGGAAGCTACATGTTCAAGCTCCAATGAAGGGTTTCACCTGAAACTTCAACTGTTTATTCCTTTCCCTAGATGCTGCCTGGCCTGCTGAGTGTGATATTCAGGGACGAGTTAAGATCATCGTGGCAGCACAGACATCCAAGGAAGAGCGTGGAGTGAAACCAGGCTGAATAGCTTCAATTGACACAAAGGAAATCATACATTTCATCTACAAAGTATGTCAATTTAAAATGGCAAATTATTTTACCTGACAGAAGAAGGTGCTTTGTTTGAAAGCTTAAAGACCAAATATTACTCAAAACCTGGGTTACTGTATGAGGAGCGTTTGATGACTCTGGGCCTATACTTGCTGGAACTTAAAAGAATGAGGGGGAGTCTCCCTGAAAACTAGCGAATATTGAAAGGCCTTGATAGAGTGATGTGGAGAGGATGTTTCCTCTAGTTGAGCTGTCTAGGACCAGAGGGCACAGCCTCAGAATAGAAGGATATCCCTTTAGAACATAGATGAAGAGGAATTTCTTTAGCCAGAGAGTGGCAAATCTCTGAAGGCCAAGCCATCAGATATAGAACATAGAAATCCTACAGCACAATACAGGCCCTTCGGCCACAAAGCTGTGCCAAACATGTCCTTACTTTAGAAATTACTTAGGGTTACCCATAGCCCTCTATTTTTCTGAGATCCTTGTGCCTGTTCAGGAGTCTCTTAAAAGACCCTATCATATCCGCCTCCACCAACATTGCGGGCAGCCCCTTCCACGCACTCACCACTTCTGCATCAAAAACCTACCCCTGACATCTCCTCTGTACCTATTTCCAAGCACCTTAAAACTATGCCCTCTCATTTTAGCCATTTCAGCCCTAGGGAAAAGCCTCTGACTATCCACACAATCAATGCCTCTCACCATCTCATACACAGGTGGAGGTTGTGTTTCAAGCGGAGGTAGGTAAATTTTTGATTAGTAGGGGCGTCAAAGGTTACAGGAATAATAATAATAAATTAGCTGTGATTGAATGCTGGGTAAGACGATGGGCCAAATGGCCTAATGCTGCTCCTATGTTCTATGGTCTAAAATAACTCCAGGACAAGGAAAATGCTTGTACATTATTGAAGCTAATATGAACCATGTAAAATTGAGCTAAAGTAGCACATATGCCAACAGCAATGATGGCAGGAAGCTGAATTTCAAGGCAAACATATGGTTAAGTGGTCCGTGCATTGACATGGGAATAGATCTGGAAACAGATTGCTCAGTTATGGGCAATCTGCTGTCAGATCTGAGAGAGTTCAGCCAAGTATCACTAACAGAGAGTGCAGTCAACTTTCAAGCATGTTCAGTCACTTATTGAAGACTTTAGGCCAAACAAAATGATTGGGGCGTCACAACCGTCAGCAAAAAGAATTACCAGAGGATCTGGCTGATTATATGAATCGATCGACACTGATAGACAAAGATTGGCTCTGGAACCAAAACTAAATTGGAAAAAAGTGTTCAGCCTGACTGCTTCAAAATCAGGTTTAGTCAGATATTGGGAAATTATCCAAGCATGTTCCGGATCTCAACTCAGGTTATTATTGGTAATAATGTTCATACCCATGTCAAGCCCATTGCAATCCAATCCACAGTAAGCCGAGATTGTCCCTTATGTGTTCAAGGATTAAGTGAAGAAGGAATTAGATAAATTAGAATTAAGTGCCTTTCCAGTAAAGATGAATTCAAGTAACTGTAAAATAAAGTACATCCGGCAGTTCGATTACATGATGAATACAAGGTGATGCTGAACCAAGAGACTGACGAAAGCAGTACCCATTGATTACTCTGCAAGTTTAATATACAGAGAAGGCACAAGTCATAGATTTCCTCAAATTAACTCAATCGCATACTGTATACATAGAGACAGTCATAGATTTATAGAGATTCAGCATAGAACACGCTAAGACGGTAGCACGATATTAATACGCAGCAGCCTCTCCGGACTCTGGATTGGGGATTGCCAAACGTTATGTGGATTTTCTGGTGTAGTCTGTTTTGTCATGTGCTTTTGTGATATCATTCTGGAGGAACGTTGTCTCATTTTTGAACTGCATTGCACTTGTGGTTTCTAAATGAAAATAAACTGAAACTGAAGAAACTGGACCATTATACCTATTGATCCAAATGAACCAAGTTGCCCAATGGAGCTAGTCCAATTTTCCTGCATTTATCCCCTATCCCTCTAAATCAGGGATTTCCAACCTCTTTTTACGCCATGGACTAACACCATTAAGCAAGGGGCCCATGGACTCCAGGTTGGGAACAGTGCTCTAAACCTTGCCTATTCATGTACCTGCCTATTGTTACTGGGTGACATGGTAGTGTAGTGGTTAGCATAACTCTTCACAGAGCTAATGATCGGGGGGTCAATTCCAGTCACTGTCTGTAAGGAGTTTGTACATTCTCCCTGTGACTGTGTGGGTTTCCTTGGCGAGCTCCAGTTTTCTCCTACGTTCCAAGGACATATGGATTAGTAAGTGTTAATAGGTTGTAGGTATATTATATTAGTGCTGGAAGCCTGGTAACAATTGTAGGCTACCCTCAGCACTTACTTGGACTGTATTGATCGCGGACGGAAATTATGTCGTTCACTATACGTTTCAATGTTTCAGTGCAGTTCTGAAAATAAAACGGTAATCTAATCTGTTAAATGCCATAATTGTACCTGCCTCTACCACTTCCCCTGGCAACTCATTAGGTGTCCTCACCACCCTCTGGGTAAAATTGTTGCCCCTTGGGTTCCTTTTGAATATTTACCCTCTCACTTGAAACCCATGCCCATTAAGTTTGGGCTCTCTTGCAGTCACACATTTCGAGATTCTTAGTTCCTTTTCTTTCTTCCTTTTACCTGCCTTCACCCATTTATTAACTAGATGACATCACTTAGGGAACCTTGGTCTTCATCCTATCACAGACCTCTCCTTTGTTCTATCCAATCCCATGCCTCGCTGCAGTGTTTTCTCACCATTCAAGCTCTGTTGAGAAGTCCTTCAGCTGAAACATTAAAGTTGTTCCCCACTCCACAGATGCTGCCTGGCCTGTGGAGTATTTCCAGCATTTCTGTTTGCAGTCAGGTTTTCAGCACGTGCAGTTATTTTTCCAATTATTACTCCTGAGACTCCTGACTATCCCTGTTCAAAGTGGAGGAGGTAGATTCAGGAAGTCACTGAGCACCTCATGTCCATGCATCAGGGCAGAAGCCCTGTGCAATTGGAGAAAGGAATGAAGCACCTCACAATTTATTCACCGATGTGCCCTCTAACGCATCATCAATGGAGGGAGATGCATGCTCCTTGGGCTGGGTGAGAATAGAATTAGAGATCATAGGCAAAGGGTGAAAGGGAAAATAAGGGGAACCTGAGGGGAATATTCTTCACTCAGAGGGTGGTATGAGCTGCCTTGTGGAAGTGATAGATGCAGGTTTGATTGTAACATCTAAGTGAAGTTTGTATAGGTTAATGGGTTGGAGGGCTGTAGAGCAGGGCAGGTAGATGGGACTATGTAGATCAGGCCAGAACTAGATGGGCAGAAGTGCCCATTTCTATGCCATAGTGCTCAGTGAACCTGTAGATCCCATCTCGGGGTCATTGGTCATCTCGGATCTCACAGAACTATACTGGATTTGTTCATGCCAAGAAAGAAATAGAAGATGGCTGAAGAAAATCCTGAAGCTGGTTACACAAACACAATATAAAACTCAAAAGAAGTAAATGCATTTATACAGAAGAAAGAACTTCATCTTAGACTAAAAATAAATGTGAATGGATTATATCCAGTCCATGAAATGATGGATGAAAATATAAAGCAAGGGAACATGAAAATATTATTGCACCTACTGTTCTAGAACAGTATTGATATCATTACATTAACTACTGAAGATTAATGAAAAATTAAGCTGGCTATAGAATAAAAATATATCCGAAAGAACAAAATAGAGCATATTATTTATTTGAGCATGTTACTATAAGTATTACTTCTGTAAGAAGTGTCTGGGAAATAAATAGCATGCTTTTTTTCAGTTCTTTAAGCTGTTCACTACTTTCCTGTTCGTTTTCTATTCATTACCCAATTCACTCATTGAAACTGGTGAGCGCTGTTTTGAATTAGGGATGAGAGCTATAATTAGTTAAATATTGGATGATGATGGTTACTGGTTACTAGTGGTGTTCCGCAGGGGTCATTTTTTTTTACACTGTATACTGATGATTCAGATTATGGACTAAATGGTCTTGTGGCTAAGTTTGCGGATGACACCAAGATAGGTGGAGGAGCAGGAAGTGTTGAAGAAACAGAAAGGTTACAGAGAGACTTGGTCAGTTTAGGAGAGTGGGCAAAGAAATGGCAGATGAGATACGATGTTGAGAAATGTACAGTTGTACATTTTGGAAGATGAAACAATCAGGCAGATTATTATTTAGATAGGGAGAAAATCCAAAATTCGGAAGTGCAAAAGGATTTGGGGGTCCTTGTGCAGGATACCCTAAAGGTTAACCACCAGGTTGGATCGGCAGTAAGGAAAGCAAATGCTATGTTGGTGTTCATTTCAAAAGGAATAGTGTATAAGAGTAAGGAGGTGTTGATGAGGCTCTATGGGGCTCTGGTGAGACCTCATTTGAAATACTGTGTGCAGTTTTGGGTCCCCTATCTTAGAAGGGATGTACTGATGTTGGAGAAAGTTCAGAGAAGATTTACAAGGTTGATTCCTGGAATGCAGGGTCTATCATATGAGGAGTGTTTGTCAGCTCTTGGACTGTATTCATTAGAGTATAGAAGAATGAGAGGGGATCTCATAGAAACATTTCGAATGTTGAAAGGGTTGGACAGAGTAGATGTGGAAAGGCTGTTTCCCTTGGTGGGTGAGTCCAGGGCAAGAGGCCACAGTCTTAGAATTAGAGGGTATTCATTTAAAACAGAGATGTGGAGACATATTTTAGCCAGAGGGTCATGGATTTATGGAATTCGTTGCCACATACAGCTGTAGAGGCCCAATCATTCAGGGTGTTTAAAGGAAGAGATTGATAGGTATCTAATTAGTCAAGGTATCAAGCCAGAAATTGGAATTTGATGGGAGAATAGTTTAGCTCATGGTGGAGTGGCGGAGCAGACTCAATGCGCTGAATGGCCTACTTCTGCTCCTTTGTCTTGTGTGTGAAGAAGAAATATCAAATGAGTATTCAACACATACATTGACAACAGGTGAAAGAAATTATGCTCAAACCAAGAAAGCAACAACAGGGATTAACTTTGAGTTATAAAGTTATTTATTTATTAAAATATCGTTTGGTCTTGCCTCTGATGCTCTGCGGGTATTCCTATGACTGACCTTTAGTTTCTGCCTCTACATGGGGTGTCTGCCATTCCTCTGCTCTTGGGCTGAGTTGTTGCCAGTGCTTACTGTGAAAGAGTCGGCCATTGTCCACACCTGGGTTGAGTTGGTGCCAGTGCTTACTGTGAAAGAGTCGGCCATTGTCCACACCTGGGCTGAGTTGGTGCCAGTGCTTACTGTGAAAGAGTCGGCCATTGTCCACACCTGGGTTGAGTTGGTGCCAGTGCTTTCTGTGAAAGAGTCGGCCATTGTCCACACCTGGGCTGAGTTGGTGCCAGTGCTTACTGTGAAAGAGTCGGCCATTGTCCACACCTGGGCTGAGTTGGTGCCATTGCTTACTGTGAAAGAGTCGGCCATTGTCCACACCTGGGTTGAGTTGGTGCCAGTGCTTACTGTGAAAGAGTCGGCCATTGTCCACACCTGGGCTGAGTTGGTGCCAGTGCTTACTGTGAAAGAGTCGGCCATTGTCCACACCTGGGCTGAGTTGGTGCCAGTGCTTACTGTGAAAGTGTCGGCCATTGTCCACACCTGGGCTGAGTTGGTGCCAGTGCTTACTGTGAAAGAGTCGGCCATTGTCCACACCTGGGTTGAGTTTGTGCCAGTGCTTACTGTGAAAGAGTCAGCCATTGTCCACACCTGGGCTGAGTTGGTGCCAGTGCTTACTGTGAAAGAGTCGGCCATTGTCCACACCTGGGTTGAGTTTGTGCCAGTGCTTACTGTGAAAGAGTCGGCCATTGTCCACACCTGGGTTGAGTTGGTGCCAGCAGCTACTGTGAAGGACAAAGTCTGCAGCTCCTCCACACCTGAGCCGTGTCCTTCAAGCACGCATGGTGGTACTGTCTGTCGAGTTGCAGTGTCACATCTCCAGGAAACTGGGTTCAATCCTTATGTCCGGTGCCGTCTGTGCAGAGATTACATGTTCTACTTGTGACTGCCTGTATCAGCCCACCTCATTGAAGCAATTGCGATGAAGACGCACCAGCAGCAATACCCCACCGGGAGTCTGAGGAGATTTGGTATGTCATCAAAGAGAAGGGAAAGTGGTGTTGTGATTTACAGTGACGGTGACGGGGCTTCAATATCCACCACAGTCTGTAAGGAGCTTGTACATTCTCCCCGTGACTGTGTGGGTTTCTCCAGGTACTCAGGTTTCCTCCCACACTCCAAAGACGTGCAGCTTGGGCTTAGTAAGTTGTGAGCATGCTATCTTGGCGATGGAAGTATGACATCACTTGCGCTTTGCCCTCTCACATCCTCTGTGGGAATTCTAAGGGACATGCAGCCTCCCAGATAGCCCCATCCGCACCAGGTGCACTGAGCTGCAGCTCCACAGAGAATGAGTCAAGGAACTGGAATTGCAGTCTCAATAACCTTCGGCTCGTACGGGAAGTTGAGGATAGATAGGAGCTACAGGGAGGTGGTCACCTCTAAGTTGTAGGAGGCAGGTACCTGGGTAACTGTCAGCAGAGGGAAAAGAAATGAGCAGCCATTGCAGAGTACCTCTGTGGACATTGCCCTCCATTTTGAATACTGCTGGGGGAGATAACCTACCGGGGCGAAGCCAGAGTGATCGGCACTCTGGCACTGTGGCTCAGAAGGGAAGTGGGGAAAAGAAGGCTGCGGTAGTGACTGGGGATTCCATCGTTAAAGGAGTAGACATGAGATCCTGCGGATGCAATAGAGACACCTGGACAGTATGTTGCTTCCCAGGTGCTAGATGTCTCTGATCAGGTCTATGACATCCTAAGTGGGAAGGGTGAGCAGCCAGCTGTCTTGGTACATATTGGCACCGATGACATCGATTGGAAAAGCAAGGAGGTTCTGAAGAGAGATTTCCTGCGCACGGACTGTTTGATCTGCTTCCGTCTGGTAGGCGCTACAGATCCCTCCAGACTAAGACTAATAGGCATTGGAGAAGTTTTTTCCCTACTGCAGTCACTTTGCTGAACAGTTAACTGCCGGTTAACTGTCGGCTAACTATTACTTGGATTGCACTACCTGTATGTATAATCTATATTTTCATTTATAATTATCATTATTATTGTTATGAGCAGAGAGACATCTGCCGGAAGTAAATTCCTTGTATGTGCAGAGGTACTTGGCGATTAAAGTCTGATTCTGATAGATAGATAGATAGATAGATAGATAGATAGATAGATACTTTATTCATCCCCATGGGGAAATTCAACATTTTTTCCAATGTCCCATACACTTGTTGTAGCAAAACTAATTTCATACAATACTTAACTCAGTAAAAATGATATGCCTCTAAATCACCCTCTCAAAAAGCATTAATAATAGCTTTTAAAAAGTTCTTAAGTAGTTTACTTAAATACATTAAATACAATCAACCCCGGCACTTTAACATATCTTACTCCTGGCGGTTGAATTGTAAAGCCTAATGGCATTGGGGAGTATTGACCTCTTCATCCTGTCTGAGGAGCATTGCATCGATAGCAACCTGTCGCTGAAACTGCTTCTCTGTCTCTGGATGGTGCTATGTAGAGGATGTTCAGGGTTTTCCATAATTGACCGTAGCCTACTCAGCACCCTTCACTCAGCTACCGATGTTATACTCTCCAGTACTTTGCCCACGACAGAGCCCGCCTTCCTTACCAGCTTATTAAGACGTGAGGCGTCCCTCTTCTTAATGCTGCCTCCCCAACACGCCACCACAAAGAAGAAGGCGCTCTCCACAACTGACCTATAGAACATCTTCAGCATCTCACTACAGACATTGAATGATTCTGAAATAGAAAGCTAAGAAACAAGATATCCAGGGTAGTAATCTCTAGGTTGGTGTCTGTGCCACATGCTAGTGAGGGTAGGAATAGGATGAATACACGGCTGAGGAACTGGTGCAGGGGGCAGGGTCTCAGATTTCTGGATCATTGCGATCTCTTCTGGGGAAGGTATGGCCTGTACAAAAGGCAAAGGTTACATCTGAGCCTGAGGGTGACTAATATCCTTGTGGGCACGTTTGCTAGAACTGTTGGGGAGGGTTTAAAACGATTTGGTAGCGGAATGGGAAACTGGGTGATTTGGGTGAGGATGGTGCTGTTGGTTTACAAGCAGAGGTAGTGTATAGTGAGACTGTCAGGAAGGACGGGCAGACAATAGGGCAAAATTGCAGTCAGTGAAATGAGTTGCAGTGTAACGGTGAAAAAATTGAAAAGGGTTATGAATACAGGACTGAAAGTATTATATTTGAATGCACACTGTGTACAAAATAAGTGATAATTTTGTAGCACAGTTAGAGATTGACAGGCATGTTGTGGGTGTCACTGAGCTTCGACTGAAAGATTATAGTTGGGGTCTTAACATCCAAGATTATACATTGTTTCCAAAGGACAGGCAGGTAGGCAGAACAGGTGGCGTGGCTCTGTTGGTTAAAAAAATGAAATCAAATACATAGAAAGAGAGACATTGGATTAGAAGTTGTAGAATCATTGTGGGTAGAGTTAAAGAATTGCAAGAGCAAAAAGACCCCGATTGGAGTCATATACAGGTTTCCGAACAGTAGCCAGGATGTGGACTACAAATTACAACAGGAGATAGGAAATGCATGTCAAAAGGACAATGTTATGATAGCCATGGGGATTTCATTATGCAGGTAGAACATAGAATAAAGCACAGCACAGGTCTTCAGCCCACGATGTTATGTCAACCTTTTAGTCTACTCCAAGTTCAATCTAATGCTTCCCTCCCACATCGCTCTCCAGTTTGCTTTCATACAAGTGCTTATCGAAATGTCTCTTAAATCTCAGTAATGTATCCTCCTCTAACATTAATCTTGGCAGTGTGTTACACGCACTCACTACTCTCTCTATGAAAAGATACTATATCTCTGACGTCAGCCATCTACTTTCCTCCAATCACTTTAAAATGAAGCCCTCCCATATTAGCCAGTTTTGCCCTGGGGAAAATATGTGCTGGCTTTCTGTGCTTCATCATGATGTGACCTGATAGTCGTATATAAAATTTTAAGATCTATAGATAGGATAGATTGTTTTTTTCCCCAAGGTAGTACTATCTAAACAGGAGAGCATTAGGTTAAGGTAAACAGAAGCAGTTTTAAAATGGATTTGAAGGGAATGTTGTATTACGTAGTGTATCTGCATTTCATCTTCTTCAGCTGCAGTAGTCCTGAGCGAGAGTATCAGATGATTCCCAACAGAGCCGCATGCAGAGTTGCCACTTATTGGCGCCATCTTTCCTGATGGTTCCTGTTGAGCTTGTAGAAGTCCCTGAACAACTGCCACCAAATATCAACTGTGGAGCCAAAGGAGCCAACACAGCTGATCACTGTTACAGAATTTTTAACATGCCATCCTACGCCACACTTTGGAAAGTCCAATCACCTGGTTGTACTTCTACTCCCGTTGTGTGCACAGAGACAAAGGACCACAGCAGCAGTGGTGAGGATTGAGAAAGAATGGTCAAGGGAGGCAGAGCTGCTCCCACGGGACTACTTTGAGTTGGTGGATCGAGACTCGTCTTCGAATCAGAATGAATATGCCACAGTTCTCCCCGACTTCATCAAGACCTGTGTGAGTGAGTGTGTGCCTTTGAGAACATACTGGATGTAAACAAACCAAAAGCCAGGGACGAACCAGGAGATTCATAGTTTGCTGAGGGCTAGATCTGTGGCATTCAAGACCAGTGACCTAGAACTATACAACAAGTTGAGCTATGACCTTCAGAAGATTATTTTAAGAGTGAAACAGCAATTCCAATTGAAGCTAGAGATGAAATTGAATGCATGTCAGCTCCGGCAGGGTTTACTTTCCATTAGTCCCAATGCAACACAACCTAACATCATGAATGGCTGTGATACTTCCTTCCCACATGATCTTAACACCTTTCATGCATGCTTTGAAAGGGAGAATAAAACTGCACCTGATTAAACCTTGTTTATTCTTTTCCATAGACGCTGCTTGGCATGCTGATTTCCTCCAGCATTTTGCGTGAGTTGCCTGTTCAAACCCTGTAATCTCTGTCTTGGAGGCCGATGTCAGAACATTTTTCATGAGAGTGAATGCTCGCAAGGTATCAGGCACTGATGGTGTATCTTGTGGGCACTGAAAACCTGTGCCAACCAACTGGCAGGTATGTTAAAGGACATCTTCAATCTCTCACTGCTGTGTCAGAAGTTCCCACCTGCTTCAAAATGGCAACAATCATACCAGTGCCCAAGAAGAGCAGAGTGAGCTGCCTCAATGAGTTGCACTTACATCTCTTGTGATGAAGTGCTTTGAGAGGTTAGTCAAGTCCAGAATTAGCTCCTGCCTATGCAAGGACTTGGACTTGCTGCAATTTGCCTATCACCTCAATAGGTCTGCAGCAGATGCAATCTCACTGGCTCTCCACTTGCCCTTGGACCACCTGCACAATAACAATACCTATGGCTGGCTGCTATTTATTGATTACACTTCAGCATTCAACACTATCATGCCCTCAGTTCTAATCAGCAAGCTCCAAAACTTGGGCCTGAGCCTCTGTAAATGGATTCTTGGGCCTCCTTATCAGATCATAGTCAATGCAGATCAGTAATAACATCTCCTTGCTGACAATCAACACTGGCGCACCTCAAGGATTCATGCTTGACCCACTACTTTCCAATCACTACACCCACAACTGTGTGGCTAGGCACTGCTGAAATGCCTTTAACAAATTTGCTGATAACACAGTTAGTTGCTGTTGGTAAGATTTCGTATGGCATACAGGAGTGAGAGAGATCAGCTGGTTGAGTGGTTTTGAAACAACAACCTTGCATTCTAAGTTAGTAAGACAAAGGAATTGATTGTGGACTTCAGGAAAGGGAAGTTGAGGGAACGTTTTTATTGAGGGATTAGCAGTGGAAAGGGTGAGCAGTTTCAGGTTCTTGGCTGTCAATGTCTCTGAAAACCTAACCTGGGCCCAACATATTGATGCAATTCCAAAAAAAAAGTAGGATAGCAGCAGTATTCCATTAGGAGTTTGAGGAGATTTGGTAGGTCACCAAAGATTCTCTTAAATTTCTACAGATATATTGTGGAGAGCATTCTAACTGGTTGTATCACCGAAAGTATGGAGGAGCGACTGCACAGGATCGGAAAGAGTTGCAGACTCGGCCATCTCCATCACTGGCACTAGCATCCCCAGCATCGAGGACATCATCAAAAGCCGATGCCTCAAAAAGGTGGCATCCAACTTCAAGGACTCCCATCACCAAGGATGTGCCCTCTCCTCAGTGCGGCCATCACAGAGGAGATACAGGAGCCTAAAAACACACACTTCCCCTCCACCATCAGATTTCTGAATGGATAATGAACCCATGTACACTACCTCACTATTTTTTATTTTCTCGCTCTCTTGCACTATATACAAACGTATATGTGTATGTATGTGTGTGTGTGTGTATGTGTTTGTGTGTGTGTCTATATACTGCTGCCACAAAACAACATATTTCATGCCATATCCCAGTAATATTAAATATGATTCAGATTCCATTGTTTAAAAGCTTTTTAGACAGGAGCATGGATAGGGAAGGTTTGGAAGAAAAAGGACCAAAAACACATCGAAATGGGAGCAGCTCAAGTAATCCATTTGATTGGCATAGATGAGCAGGGCTGAAATGTGTGTGTATATGTATGTGAGGAGAATAGGTTGCTGGAAAAAATTAGTGGGAGGAAGGGGTTGCTCTGTCACCCAGTAGAACACAAGGCTCTGAATTATTTTGAATTGAATTGACTTTATTTCTTACATCCTTCACGTACATGAGGAGTAAAAATCTTTACGTTATGTCTCCGTCTGAATGTGTAATACGCAATCATAGTAATTTATAATAATTTTTACTAAATACAACAGTCAATGTAACATAGAAATACATTCAAATCAGCATGAGTTTATCAGTCTGATGGTCTGGTAGAAGAAGCTGTCCTGGAGCCTGTTGGTCCTGGCTTTTATGCTGCGGTACCATTTCCCCGATGATAGCAGCTGGAATAGATTGTGATTGGGGTGACTTGGGTCCCTAATGATTCTTTGGGCCCTTTTTACACACCTGGCTTTGTAAATGTCCTGAATCATGGGAAGTTCACAACTACAGATGTGCTGGGCTGTCTGCACCACTCTCTGCAGAATCCTGCGATTAAGGGAATTACAGTTCCCATACCAGGCAGTGATGCAGCCAGTCAAGATTCTCTTAATTGTGCCCCTGTAGAAAGTTCTTAAGATTTGGGGGCCCATATCAAACTTCTTCAACCACTGCTGTGTGTGTTTTTCACCACACAGCTGGTGTGTACAGACTACGTGAGGTCCTCAGTGAAATGGATGCCAAGGAACTTAAAGCTGTTTACCCCTTCAACCCCAGATCCATTGATTTCAATAGGGGTTAGCCCATCTCCATTCCTCCTGTAATCCACAACCAGCTCCTTTGTTTTTGTGACATTGAGGGAGAGGTTGTTTTCTTGACACCACTGTGTCAGGAGAGATGACTTCTTCCCTGTAGGCCACCTCATTATTGTTTGAGATTAGGCCACCAGTGCAGTGTTGTTGACACTACGTTGGCCTTCTTTGAAGTTGTAATGGCAATTGGCAAGCTTTTTACTAAATCACAGGCTGAAGCCACATTGCAGACCAGGTTATGCTTGCACTGAGCTACCAACATGTAGAAGTTCCAAAACACGACCAAGCTTCATTCAGATAGGTCTTGAGGGGAGTGAGGAAGAGAAACAGCTGGGGCAAAAATAAAATTAATGGGCTGTAGATAAAAACAATGCAAATGATATAATAGAGTTGGAATATTAATAGTTTCTGAACCAGGTCCTTCGAAATATGGTTCTAGGAAATGGAGGCAGAAATCAGAAGTGTATCTATCTTTCTTTCTCAATCTTTTTTATTGAGTTTCGAGTAGATAAACATAACAATAATAATGATACAAAGAGATGGGGATTACATTAACAACGGTTCACGTATACAGACACAGACTCCGAGTAACATGTGTAATCTAAGCCTCCCAATCTCTTAATAACTGAACATGAAAAAGATTCAAAAAAAATTTATACAGAAAAAATGTCCCCCTAAACTAAAAAAAACCTAAATAAAAACAAAACAAAACAAAAGCTGGGCTGCCATGTTTCATTGGTTAAAATCATTATCTGTCATTAACTCCGCTCCTCTATACACAAACAAAAAGTTATTGAGAAGGATTCGGAAACGGTCAGCTTACATCATATGAAAATGCTGAATAAGTGGCCTCCAAGTTTCTTCAAATTTAACCGAAGGGTCAGTAGTGCCACTCCTAATTTTTTCTAAGTTTGAACATGGGAAAACCATTGAAATGTAGTGCGAGGATTAGAATCTTTCCATTTAAATAAAATATATCTTCTGGCTATTAATGTAACAAATGCAATCGAATGGCAAGCTGAAGGGGATAAAGAAGTGCATCTATCGACGCTTTCCCAGAAGAGAATTTTGAAGACACACATGCTAATGAGTGTATTGAAGAAGGTGATCCAGGGTAGACTGTGGAAGAAATGATACCGAATTCTGCTGGGTGAAGTCTGGGTTACACCTTCATCATCACGAACTAGATACAACAGCAACAACACGTTCTTTTGACAAGATCAAGGAACTTGTAAATAGGTTAAATTCATAAATAATGCACAGAATATATGAATCTTTTTTTTTCTTTTCAAGAGGGACAAAGCAGTACAGTTGTGTAATAAGTGATGTTTGCGTTAATGTTTTATGGGGACAGTGAAATAAACAAGGTGCAGCTTTCCTAATCTCCACGTTACCTGCTTTACCCACATTA
Source organism: Hemitrygon akajei (assembly GCF_048418815.1). Classification (NCBI taxonomy): domain Eukaryota; kingdom Metazoa; phylum Chordata; class Chondrichthyes; order Myliobatiformes; family Dasyatidae; genus Hemitrygon; species Hemitrygon akajei. The sequence continues at coordinate 17,745,183 of NC_133126.1, forward strand.
CAAAGGTAATGTGATGGTCAGCAAAACCTCTGCCATGATTGCCTTCAACACTGGCGCGCTACAAGGATGCATCCTCAGTTCCCTGCTCTACCCCCTTTTCACTGATGATTGTGTGGCCAGATTCTGCTCTATCTCTATCTACAAGTTTGTAGATGGTAACACCGTATCTCAAATTCTGCTCTAAATCCATTTCCGTTGAGGGTGATAGCACTGTAGTGAGGTCTGTTTCAAATAACTGTCATTCAGAGTACGGGAAGGAGGTGGATGGCTGAGTGAGGTGGTGTCCTGACAGCAAGCTTTTCATCATTGTAAACAGAAGAGAAAAGCTGGACATGGACTTCCAGTATTGGTGGATATCATTCTCCTGTTTGCATCAACACTGCTGAGGTTGAGAGGGTTGAGAACTTCAAGTCCCTATAAGTGAAAATCACCAGAAGTTAGAAACTATTAATATACAAAACCCGACTATGTCATTTGATTTTTTTTTTGTCCACAACCCATTAATTTTACTTTTGCCTTAGCTTTATCTCTTCCGCATCCCCCTCAAGACCACGTATCTGTGTTTTGGAAACTCTGCTTATTAGTAATACAGTGAATGTATACCCTGGTCCAGCCACGTTGAGACCTTGGTTAACACAGCTTACTTATGCCTCTATTTCCTGAGGAGGCAAAAGAAATTTGACTCTCATTAATTTACATTTATCCACCACAGAAAACATCCTATCTGCATGCATTACAGCTTGGGACGGCAACCGCTCAGCCGTCTACCACAAGAAACTGCAGAGAATTGTGAACACAGATCAGTATATCATGGAAAAATGTCTCTCTTCAATGAACTCTGTTTACACTTTAGTAAAAACTCAGTAAAGCAGTCAGCATTATCAAAGACACCACATATCATGAACATTCTCTCTTCTCCCCCTTCTATCTGGCAGAAGATACAAAAGCCCAAAAACATATACCACCAGGCTAAAAGACAGCTTCTATCTTACTAACTCAATAAGACTATTGAATTGTTTCCCAATACAATAAAATGGCCTCGACCTCATAATACACCTCATTATGTCTTTGCACCTTATTCTTTTCCTGCAATTAGCTTTCTTTGTAGCAGTAAAACTTAGAATAAAGTTTTATTATTGTTTTAGCTGTACCACCTCAATGCAATACGTGAATAATTAATTGGTATGCACAATATGCAAGATGTTTTTTCTCTGTGCCTTTTGTACGTTGACAATAATAAATTAATTTACCTCTTTAATGCACTGCACAACCAAAGACAAGTTTCTTCACTTTTTTGTGTCCTCTCTGTTCTATTCTTGGATAACATAAAATAGCTGTTTTAACAAAGATAACCTCCATTGTTAAAGTGAGGAAATAATTTGGTATCTGGCATATAGTCACTGCCATAAAGAGTGGGGGAGGCAGAGACACGATTAAAAATTCTGCAGAATAGCATTTGCGTAGCAAGAATCTGCAAGACTATAGCCTAAGAGCTGGGAGGTGAAGTTAGCCTAAAACCCATTGCTGGCCAGTTAAACACAGGGCATTGAATGGTCTCCTTCCAGGCTGCAAGTTCACAAAATTTACATAAAATATAATTGCAGTTCAGATGGTTCCGTTTAATATCAGAGAATGTATACAGTATACAAACTGAAATTCTTAGTCTTTGCAGACATCCACGAAACAAAAAAACCTCAAAGAGTAAATGCTATAAACATCAGAACCCTAAAGACCCCACCCCCTCTTCCCCCACTTGTACCAGCAAAAGCACCAGCCCCTCCTCCTCTGCCTACCATACAAGCAAAGCAAAAGCTGCAACAGAGACCTCGATCTAAAGTCCAGCAAAAAACTACAGTCCGTAACCCAACACTTTGGTATCTCAGACAAGCTCTTTCTCACTAGTAAGAGAGACAGAGAGAGAGATCGCTCCTGCAACAATCAGGGAGATCAGCAGCCTGCCGTGTCGCTTCTCCGGGTCCCCTGAATCGAGTACCGACAGGCTCTCACTGCCATCAAAAAGTGAGAGCGAGTTGATCCTTCTTTCAAAAATAAGTAATCTGTTCTAGTCAAAACAACAAAATGGAAGAACGTTAGACAAAGAATAGCTGGTGAAGGTAGAGGCTATATTGGAAACAATACAGTGACATAACCGAATAAATCCTGTTCCACATTATTAGAATGAAAAATTTTAAATTATAAGAAGTGAAATATATTTCAGAATGGCTTAAGGGTATTTCGTCCTCAGCCTGAATATGCTATTAAACATCTTATGTCCTGTGCTAAAAATGCAGGCACAAAAAATAGCTAGAAAGTTACTGTGAGCAGCTTCAGGATGACTGCAGTCTGAAAAGGCTAGACCTGGGCTAATAGAACCATTTAATGGGGAACATTTGACAAGCACCATACTATATAAATCAGCCTGAGGGAATAACATGGAAACAGATAATGACTCCCAACCTTCCCTCAACTGGCAGATGCTGGTCTCAGTTTTTTCTCCAAATTCCATGAGTGACAGTGTGCAGCCCTTCTGTATTAAAAATATTATTTAACATGGTTTAGTTCCTGTTAGATTAATTACATGTAGTTTTAAGTCAGCGTACAGGAGTGAGACAGGACAACAAGTTGCATGTGCTGCAACAATAACCTCTCACTTAACGTGAGTGAAATGTCAGTGAAAGGGATGGAGGGCAAAGATACATTGGGGGATTGGCATTGGAGAGGGTCAACAGCTCTAAATCTCTGGGCATTAACATATCAGATGAGCTGCCCTGAGCCCAGCACAATCAGAAGGAAGGCACGCCACTCACTTGGCTTTCTCAGAAGATTAAGGAGATTCAGCTGGTCACGAAACACTTTAAAACTTTCTACAGTTGTACTGTTGAGAGCATCCTGAGGGGTTGGATTATGGTCCGTTACAGCAGATTCAATGCACAAGAATGTACGAAGCTGCAGAGAACAGTGGTCTCAGCACAATACATCATGGGCAAATCTACATGAGACATTGCCTTAAGAAGGCAATACCAATCAGCAAAGATGCCAACCATCCATGCCATTCCATCTTCTTATTGCTAATACTGGGCAGGAGGCACAGATGTCTGAAATCCCTCACCACCAGGTTCAAGGAAGGCACAGTAGCGTAATGGTTAGCGCAATGCTCTGCGTTACCAGTAACCCGGGTTCGATTCCCACTGCTGCCTGTGAGGGGTTTGTAAGTTCTTCTCGTGACCACGTGGGTTTCCTCCAGGTGCTGCCAGTTTCCTCCCATGGTCCAAAGATGTACCAGTTGTAGATTGATTAGTCATTGTAAGTTGCCCCATGATTAGGTTTAAATCAGGGGATTACTGGGCAGCATGGCTCTAAGGGCAGGAAGGGCCTATTCCATGCTGTCTCTCAATAAATAAATGAGTAAGACCAGTTGCGTCCTGATGAAGGGTCTCGGCCTGAAACATTGACTGCTGATTCCCATCCATAGATGCTGCCTGACCTGCTGAGTTCCCCCAGCGCATTGTGTGGTTTGCTCTGGCTCTCCTGCATCTGCAGTACCTCTTCTCTCTGCGCCTCCCTTCAACCATGCAGTTCTTGAACCAAAGTGCAGAATTCTAATCACTGCCTCAGTACAGCAACACTCTGACCACTTCCCATTGCAAAAATCATGTCCAATTGATGCTTGATTCAATGAATGCTGCTTAGCTGATGTTATGACCCTGTGATTCTGCTCTAAGTAAGATTCTCATTGCACCTGAGAATCTGAGGTACGTATACATATGACTTTGACCTTGGCTTTGACATGTTATGAACCCCGTAACTGGGTATCTTACCAGCAAAGATAGGAGTCTCTGTTGAAGTCTGATGATACTATTTTTAACAGTATTTATTAGTAAAAATACACAAAACTAATATCAATGCAAATATACAGATAATATACGTCATCAATACTAAACCTAAAAGTATGGGTATCATAATAATCAATAAGAAATAAGCTCTATCGTTGTCTAGGGGATAATGAATTGTCTGATGGAAATATAAAGTTCAGTTCAGTTCATGCAGGCTGCGGTAGTTTGTTGGTCGCTGTGTTGCAATTGTTGGAGAGAGAGAGAGAGAGAGAGAGAGAGAGAGAGAGAGAGAGAGTAACAGCTATTGACTTGCCGACTTTCCTTTTACGATCTTGATCCGTCGATGCGTTGTTGTTGTGGCCATTCACGTATGACCCCTCCGTTCTTTAGCTAGACTGTTCCGTGGAGGACTCGTCACCCAAGCAAGGGTGGACACACACACAAGCCCCCCACCGGTCTCGTAGCGTCTCTCCTGGTGCGTCTGAGGGGTGTTCCGCAGACCCTACTTTTATTCCCACTCATGGGGTCTCAGATGTCAATCAGGTTGGGATGATGCAATCCCTCAACCAGACCACTCTGGTTGTCCCCTGAGGGGTTTCAATGAATAGAACAGTACTCAATACACAATTCCTTCTCCAAGAGACAATAGCAGTAATCAGTGGTTCCGTTCTGCTTTTGTTAGGAGGAGACATTCCACCTTTGTGTATCCCTGCATTGTCTCTCTCTCATTACTGACATGAGCTGTTTATCTCTCTCATTTCCTTGGTATCAGACCCGAAATAATAGCGATTTTGCGATTCTCAAAAGGGGGGGCGACTTTGCACCCTTCTGCCCATCAGAGTTGCTCCTCATTCATAACAGACTAAGGCAGGTATAACTGCAACAGCTAAGTAGTATCAAAACCAGCACTTGAATTGTCAAGGTATAGAAGGCTACTTCTTCCCCCTTTCTTCCCAGACCCGAAAGAAGGGTCTCGGCTCAACACTTCATTTCCATAGATGCTGCCTGACCTGCATTTTGTGTGTGTTGCCACAGAAGGGTACAGAACAGGTTCTGGCAAATTGGATGATTACAGATGGTCAGCGTGGACATGGTTGTCTAAAGGCTCTGATTATTCTATGACAAAGTGATATTTCCCCGTTGTAGGTAAGAGTTGATTGAAAGGTGATACAGACATATAGCATTGTGAGGGAGTCTGCTCACTGTCATAGTTGGAATAGTCACTTTCCGAAAGGCACAAGTGAGATCTTGCTGGCCCCTTTATGACGTTAAATCTCCTAGGTTTTCCTTAGCCACTTATGCCACTCTCTCTAACCTGCTCATAAAAATGGGCCTGGGTGAGCTGGATTTTGAAGCTATGAGATGTCAGCTTTAGAAGGGGATACAATGAAAAATGGATCAACCTTAAACTGACAGAAGCCTGAACCTTTGAAGGGATTATTGGGTCAGACAAGCTGAACTATCAGACTGGAGCAGCAGCTACCTGTGCAATGTTCGTTTGATTGTGTTAGCCCTCGAATGTGGTGAGAAGCTCACAAAGATTAAGGATTGGAAATTCGCAGCAACAAAGAAAATCTGTTTTTGATGGGACCATTTCCACTATAAACTGAGCTGATCTGCAATAGCTGCTCTCTGATTTTACTTTGCTTAGTCAGGTGGCTGTGATGTGTGTGAGAAATGACTAACGGGCAACTGCCAGGTTTAATATCCTCCAAGTTAAGCTCCCAGGAAGTTGCACTTAACTCCGGCTCTCCTTCTGTGTCCAAAGCCATGTGCCAGCCTTGGCTCTGTGAAAGCATTTTCATCTTTGAGTCAGCTCTGCCCCCCCAACACCCCGGAGGAATCTTGTAAACAGATCCTGGCATGCTTTTGTAGACCAGAAGGAATGCTGTGGTGCTAAAAGTGATATCATTTTGATGAAGTTTTAACACGAGGTCCTGTTGATCGTCAGTCAAAAGTAGCAACAACCAGACATTTTTGATGAAGCTCAGTGCAGGTTGTAACTTTACAAGAGCTTAATTTGAAGGTGCTAAAAGAATAGTGAAAGAATACAGGAGAAGAAGTAGGACTAGATCACTTAGCCCTTTCAAGCCAGCCCTACCATACAATGACTAACCAATGCCTGCCTCAGCTTTCCATCTGTTGTTGGAATCAAGCTCATTTTCCATTTACCATTCCAGCTCCTCTCTTATTCCTTCTCTTTTCACCTGCCTATCAGCTTCCTCTGCAGCCCCTCCCTTTCTCCCACGGTCCACTCTCCTCTCCTATCAGGTTCCTTCTTCTTCAGCCCTTCACCTGGCCCTCCAACTTCTCACTTCTTCCTTCCTCCCCACCAACCTACCTTCCCCCTCACCTCTTACCTGCCAACTTGTACCAATTGTCCTCCCTCCACCTGCTTGATCTGGCTTCTTTCTCTTTCCTTCCCAGTCCTGATGAAGGGTCTCAGCCCGAATCTTTGACTGTTTATTCCTCTCCATAGATGCTGCTGAGTTCCTCCGGTGTTCTGTGCCTGCAACTATTCATTTGTGCCAGTGCCCCATAACCATCTATTCCTCGCTCTTTTACATGCTGCTCTGTGAACATATGCTATGTTGGTGTCAGAAGTATGCCAGCAGTTGTGACCTGCTCAGCACAATCCTTGCTGCTTCGATTTGACGCAAATGAAACATTTCACTCTGTTTCGATGTACATGAAGAAAAAATGTGAATTTCTTTATTCATCTATCTCCACCCTAAATATACTTAGGAGAACAGGCCCTCAAAGCTGTGATACCACCTAGTGAGCGTCAGGTGTCGGGATAGGCATCATATGATCTTGGTGGGCTGGGGGGGTGGTCTGGACTAGTTACATGCATACGAGGGGTGATTGATAAGTTTGTGGCCTAAGGTAGAAGGAGTCAATTTTAGAAAACCTTGCACATTTATTTTTCAACACAGTCCCCTCCTACATTAGTCCAGCGGTCATGGAGCATACGGATCTTGGACCTCCAGAAAGTGTCCACAGCATGGGTGATTGATAATTTTGTGGCCTAAGGTAGACAGAGATGAGTTATACAGCTCTCGTTACATGCACATGCAGTTCAACTCTTTGAGTGATTATGCAGAAAGTTTGAAGTTAATAACAAATCTCCTTCTACCTTAGGCCATGAACCTATCAATCACCCCTGATGAGTTATTAACTTCAAACTTTCTGCATAATCACTCAAAGAGTTGAACAGGAGGCTGGAGGGAGGGAGGGTGTGTGTGTGTGTGTGTGTGTGTGTGTGTGTGTGTGTGTGTGTGTGTGTGTGTGTGTGTGTGTGTGTGTGTGTGTGTGTGTGTGTGTGTGTGTGTGTGTGTGTGTGTGTGTGTGTGTGTGTGTGTGTGTGTGTGTGTGTGTGAGAGAGAGAGAGAGAGAGGCAGGAACGGGACTTGTTTTTGCTGTTGTTCTGTGTTGTTCAGCTGAACATTATGTGCATGACATGTTGTCGCCAAAACGTGTGCTGACACTTGGGGGCTGCTTGCCCCCACCACACCCCCCCCCAGTGTGTTAGTTGTTAACACAAACAATGTATTTCATTGTATGTTTTAATGTACATGTGATAAATAAACTTGAATCTAGAATCTAACTTCCCACATTAACCTGCTCAACGAGACAACCCCTATAACTTATACCATGGCCTTGCTAGCCTCATCCTATTGCACATTTTCCCATATCCTATCTATCCCTTCCACCATTCTAGCAATTCAAAACAATATTTTTATATCTCTCTTACACAATCTGGCAAAGGGTCTTCAACCTTAAATGTTCACAGTTTCTCTTTTCACAGATGCTGCCTATCTTCTCAGACAGTATTTCTCTCTCAAAGAATAACTGGCTGTCAGGTAGGAAACATATTTGCAATGGGCTGCTGCAAGCTCCATTTCTACTGCGAGACTGTGAATGTGTTGATATTTGATGCCTTGTCAAGAGAAGCTAAACGGCTTGCCGTTTGTGGAGCTTTGTGCAAAATAATCAGCGCAGCTCCAGGAGCAGTGAGTGAGGCCTCCATCAGTTAGTGTCAACCATGGACGTTGCGTCCTAGCTGTTTAGGTATGCATGCCAGAGTAGTAGAATATGGAAAGCAAGCTATTGCCCATGTAGCAGGCTATGCAGCTGATGAACCCAAAGGAACGGCAGAGACCAATGCGGTTTGGCACCAGCAGCGTCGCAGGAGTTGCCAGTTAGCAATGAACTCAATGTAGGACTGCCTTAGGGACTCCAGCTCCGGATTTTTCCTGCGAGGTTTACTCCTGAAGCCTTCCCCATGACTGGGTACAGACATAAGGCAGCAGAGGTTTGAAATCAGAGCTTTTCTTCTCCTAGTTAGGTAGGCAAGCTCTATCTACCCAAAGAGACCGGTTTTAAGGTGCCAGTTTATTCTCCTATCAGTAGAAATGGTTCCAATGGGCTTAATAGCTAAGCCACACATGAAGGCCAGGAGCTGGACATGGTAGTCGGAGGCTATTTGAGGCCATGTCACTGGGAGCATTTAATAGACAGTGGGCTATTTCATAGACACACTCAGCTATAATAACCTTAAAGAACCTAGGCAATAGGGTCAACATTTTTAAAAGACTATATTATAATGGGAAAATTGCACTCAGTTGTACCCTAATATACTTCTAAATGCATGAGTAGAAATTAAATTTCACCAGCTGAAGTATCTATACCACTAAATATGAACTTTCCTCAATCCTTCCACCTATCCACCCCTCTCAGTGAAACTATTTTGAAATAGTTACACCGAACACCCTCTCTTTATCAATTTCGATTCAAATGGATCCAAACACGGGTATACAAAGTTATGGGGGCTACAGACAGGGTTAACGCAAGCATGCCTTTCCCACAGAGGTTGAGTAAGACTAGAACTAGAGTTCACGGGTGAAAGGTGAAAGGTGAAATGTTTAATGGGAACATGAGGGGGAACATCTTCACTCACTCAGTGGTGAGAGTGTAGATCGAGGCACCAGAGAAGTGACAGATGCAAGTTTGATTTCACCATTTAAGAGCAATTTAGATAGGAATATGGATGGGAGGGATATGGAAAGGTGCGGTCTGGATGCAGGTTGATGGAGATTAATAGTTTAGCACAGACTAGATGGGCTGAAGTGTCTGTTTCTGTCCTGCAGCATTCTATGACTATGATAACAAGGATGTTTGATAATCTGATCTGGAATAAATAAAGTTGGAAATATTAATACAACAGGGAAGGGAAAAATTTCTCTTTTACATCTCCTCAACTTATTCGCATTAGTAAACAAGCAGAAATAATTTACATAATATTAGGATATTATCTCATGATGAAATACAAAATAAACTTTGCCCTTTATCATAAAGCTCAAAATAACAATATGCCGGGAGCTCTCAGGAGCCAATTTGTGTGTTCAGAATTGGATTCATCTTCAAAAGGTTGTCCAAAGGCCACGCTGATTAATGGCTGCTTTCATCCATGTCAGGCATTCCATTACGTTGGTGAGCTGATGTGGAATTGAAAATGCCTCTGAAATTATTTCCTCGACAGGGACTCAAAACCTGTTCCTTCTATAATCATTATAAAGCATGTCAAGTACATTCTATTGCCGAAAACAGTTAAACCAAAGAGAATTATGTTCCATACTGATTAAAGGTTTGTTTACAGGAACATTTCAGTGCTGCAAGAAAGTTATGTCTGTATCCTTAAATATATATTGCAGTCATCAAAGTCTGAAATAGCAGAACTATCAAATAGACACTTTAGAATCAATATTAATACTAAGCAGCTGTGGTGCAATATCTTTGCATGTATTGAACCCCTTTTAATCCAATGATTCACCTTTGCCTGTAATTCCAAGAGGCTCAGTCGCACTAATACAATATTTTTGCTCTCCAGAGTCATAATAATGGAGCTCTGTAGTATGTGTCTGATGAATGATTGTCCAATTGCATCAGTTTTACACAGTGAGTTCCACAGAGAACTGAACAAAGATGGCAAGGAATCATCCACTTATGGTTTTCAGTGGATTGTCCGTTGTGGCAGCAGCTTAAGTGTCCATGCATCAAGATGAAAGGGGTAGATATCTTCAGTAACCGTAGCTTCATGAGACAAGCATTACAAGAAGATTAGCTTTATTTGTCACATGTGCAACAAAACACTCAATGAAGTGTGCTTATTTGTGTCAAATCAAATCAGTGAGCCTTGTACTGGGCAGCCTACAAGAGTCGCCACACTTCCAGAGCCAACATAGAGTGCCCACAGTTCACTGACACTAACTGCATGTCTTTGGAATATGGGAGGAAGTCAAGGTAATAATGTACAAACTTCTTACAGGCAGCAGCAGGAATTGAACCCTGATCTTGCAAAATGCTGTGCTAACCACAACACTACCGTGCTGGCTTGGAGGATATACAAATGAATAAATATGTTCTACTTAAGTATATAGAAAAATGATTGATGAAGCATTTAAACTTGTACACACTAGGCATTTTTACTGCAAGCAACAGACACTCTGCTGGAGGAACAAAACTGGCCAGACAGTATTTGTATGGGGAAAGGAATTATCAATATTTTGTGTGGAAACCCTGCATGAAGACACCTAGGTTCAAGGCATCATAAAGAAAAGTTGTTGTGCTGTTACTGATAGTGAAAGAAACTTAAAAACAAAACTGAGAAATTATAGAGTACACTTTCCTCTAGTCTGAAAACCATTGCCATTATTTACTGTGTTTCTATTAATATAGCTAGACATAACGAGTACTTACAGCATTATCTGGAATGTTTTATTTCAGATTTCCACCTTCTGCCATTACGTTTGATGTTCTCTCAGTATTGCCCTCTGTTTTACCTGATGGCCCCTTTTATTTCATGGACTTCAATCTTGAAGCCATTTATTTGTTCACGATCAAATGTTTTTTGGAGGTACGTACACTCGGTGGCCACTTCTTTGGGTACGCCTGTACATTAATGCAAGTATCTAATCAGCCAACCACGTGGCAGGAACTCAGTGCATAAAAAGCATGCAGGCATGGTCGGGAGGGTTCCTTGTTGTTCAGACCAAACATTAGAATGGGGGAAGAAATGGGATCTAAGTGAATTTGACTGTAGAGTGATTGGTGCTGTCACACGGGGTGATTTGAATGTCTCAGAATCTGCTGATTCCTAGGATTTTCACCCACAAGTGCCTCTAGAGAATAATGCAAAAAAACAAAAAAAAGAAAATTCCAATGAGTAGCAGTGCTGTGGGTGAAAATGCCTTGTTAATGAGAGAGGTCAGAGGAGAATGGCCAGACTGATTCAAGCTGACAGGAAGGTGACAGTAACTCAAGTGACCACGTTACAACAGTGGTGCAGAAGAGCTTCTTTGAACACAGACTCTATTGAACTATGAACTAGACGGACTACAGCAGCAGAAGACGATGACCATATATTCGGTGGGCCCTTTATTACGTACGGGAGGTAACTAAAATTTGTGGATGACATGAAGATTGAGGGTGCAGTGGACAGTGAGGAAGACTACCATGGCTTGCAGAAGGGATTTTCAGCTGGAAAGAAAAGGGCTGAAAAATGGCAAATGGGATTTAGTGCAGACAATTGTGAGGTGCTGCTCTTCAGTAGAACCATCCAGGGTAGTTCTTACGCAGTGAACAGTAGGCCACCGAGGAGTGCAATAGAACAGAGGGGTCTGGGAATACAGGTCCACAATTCATTGAAAATGGTGTCACAGGCAGATAGGTTCATTAAAGAAAGCTTTTGACACATAGGCCTTCATAAATCAAAGTACTGAAGTTTGGGTGGGTCGGACTACAACTAGAGGTCATGGGTTAAAGGTGAAAGGTTTAAGCGGAATATGAGGGGAAACTTCTTCACTCAAAGGGTTGTGAGAGTGTGGAACAAGCTGCCAGCAGAAATGGTACATGCAAGCTCAACTTCAAATATTAACAGAAGTTTGGATAGGTACACGATTGTGGCGGTAGGGAAGGCTATGGTCCCAGTGTAGATCAATGGAAGTAGGTAATTTAAATGGCTTGCCACAGACTAATGGAGCAAAGGGCCTGTTTCTGTTTCTATGCTATATTTTTCTATGATACTATAAGAAGCGTACATAGAGTGAACAGCGAGAGGCTTTTCCCCAGGGCGGAAATGGCAAATATGGGGAGGAGGAGCATAATTTTAAGGGGAAAAGTATAGTGAAATGTCAATGGTAACTTTTCTACGCAGAGAATGGTGTGTGGAAGGTATTGCCAGAGGTGGTGGGTAGAGGCAGAAACATTAGGACATTAGGGATATTTAAGAAATTTGTAGATTGGCACATGGGTGATTCAATGGGAGAAGGAAGGATGAGATTAGGTTAAAAGGTTCTTAATGGTGATGTAATATTTTATCAATTCGTTTCTGTTGCATCTGCTCTCAGGATGAGGCTTTTCATTTCAGAATGAAGACGATATCCTCCTCCTTCAAAGAAAGGGGTTTTCCTTCCTCCACCATCAATGCTGCCCTCAACTGCATCTCTTTCATTTCACACACGTCTGCTCTCATCCCATCCCCCTGCCACCCTACCAGGGATAGGGTTCCTCTTGTCCTCACCTACCACCCCACCAACCTCCATGCCCAGCACATAATTCTCTGCAACTTCCACCATCTCTAACAGGATCCCACCAAGAAGCACATCTTTCCCTCCCTCTCCCCCACTTTCTGCTGGGATCGCTCCCTATATGACTCCCTTGTCCATTTGTCCTTCCCCTCTGATCTCCCTCCTGGTATTTACCCTTGCAAGTGGAATAAGTGCTACACCTGCTCCTACACCTCCTCCCTCACTACCATCAGGGCCCCAAACTGTCCTTCCAGGTGAGTCAACATTTCACCTGTGAGTCTGATGGGGTCAACTACTGTTTCCACTGCTCCCAGTGTGGCCTCCTGTATGTCGGTGAGACCCAACGTAGATTGGGAGACCACTTCTCCGAGCAACTATGCTCCATCTGCCAGAAAAAGCAGGAGCTCCCAGTGGCCACACATTTTAATTCCACTTCCCATTCCCATTCTGATATGTCTATCCATCGCCTCCACTACTGCTGCGTCTGGGTCACCTGCAATCGGATGGCTTGACCATCAATTCCTCGAACTTCCTGTAATGGACGCTCACCTTTCCTTCACGATTCCTCATCTCCTTTTCTCTCTCTCTCACCTTATCTCCTTGTCTGCCCATCGTCTCCCTCTGGTGCTCCTCCTCCCTTTTCTTTCTTCCATTGCCTTCTATCCCCACCTATCAAATTCCCCCTTCTCCAGCCCTGTATCTCTTTCACCAATTAACTTCCCAGTTCTTTACTTCACTCCCCCCCCCTCAGTTTCACCTATCACCTTGTGTTTATCACTCCCCTTTTGACATTACACCTCATCCTTTATACTCCATTCCTGCTGAGGGTCCAAAACGTCGACTGTACTCTTTTCCACAGATGCTGCCTAACCAGCTGAGTTCTTCCAGCATTTTGTGTGTGTTGCTTGGATTTCCAGCATCTGCAGATTTTCTCTTGTTTGTAATATTCTGTGTTCTTTTTTTGCACAAGGTGTTGGTGTAGGAGGGAGGTGATAAGAGTTTTGGAACATTGGTCTCACTTCCAGGGAAGGTAGGGACCTGTACAGAAGGTACAGACCTGAACTGGAGGGGGACTAATATCCAAGTGGGAAGATTTGTTAATGCTAAACAGTGGGGTTTAAACTAGAGTTGCGGGGGATGGGAACCACAGTGCCAGAACGGTTAGTGGAGAGGTTGTGGAGGCAGATGTTGGAAAGAGCTGTAGTGGAGCATGTATCAAGCTTCAAATTCTTTGGTGTCCACATTTCTGAGGATCTCACCTGGTCCCTGAACTCCTCCATCCTGATCAAAAAGGCACAACAGTGCCTTTAATTCCTGCGGAGCATCAAGAAAGCTCACCTCTGTCCCAACATACTGACGGACTTTTACTGCTGTACTATTGAGAGCATACTCACCAACTGCATCTCAGTGTGGTATGTCAATTGTCCCGTATCGGACCGCAAAGCAGTCCAGCGTGTGGTGAAAACTGCCCAGCAGATTATTGGCACCCAATTGCCTACCATTGAGAACATCTACCATAAATGCTGCCTGGGCAGGGCAAAAAGCATTATCAAGGATGCATCTCACCCTAACCATGGATTTTTTACTCTCCTCCCATCCGGTAGGCGCTACAGGAGCCTCCGCTCCCCCACCAACAGGCTCAGGAAGAGCTTCTTCCCTGAGGCTGTGACCCTGCTAAACCTCACATCATAGCGCTAAGCAGTTTTGCACCAATATTGTACAGTATGTATATTTATATTTGTGTGCTGTAGCACTTACTTTTTATTCTCAGTTATTTTGTAAATAACACTATTCTTTGCATTTCTGGTTAGATGCTAACTGCATTTCATTTGGCTTTGTATCTGTACTCGGCACAATGACAATAAAGTTGAATCTAATCTAATCTAATAAGAGAGGAGTTGGTCAGAGTTGATTGGAAAAGAACACTGGCAAGGATGATGGCTGAGCAGCAATGGCTGGAATTTCTGGAAGCAATTCGGAAGGCACAGGATACATACATCCCAAAGAGGAAGAAGTATTCCAAAGGAAAGATGACACACCCATGGCTACCAAGCGAAGTCAAAGCCAACATAAAAGCTGAAGAAAGGGTATATAATAGTGCAAAGATGAGTAGGAAGTTAGAGGATTGGGAAGCTTTGGAACACAACAGAAGGCAACTAAAAAAGTTATTAAGAAGATAAAGATTGAATACAAAGGTAAGCTAAACAATAATATTAAAGAAGATACCAGAAGTTTCTTCAGATACATAAACTGCAAAAAAAAGAGAGGTGACAGTAGATATCGGACTGCTAGAAATGATGCTGAAGAGGTGGTAATGGGGACAATGAAATAGTGGACAAAATGAATAAGTATTTTGCATCAGTCGTCACTGTGGACAAGATTATCAGAATGGTGGAAGTTCCAGGTGCCTGGGGTCATGAAGTGTGTGAAGTTACCATAAATAGAGAGATGGTTCTTGGGAATCTGAAAGGTCTGAAGGTAGATTAGTCACTTGGACAAGATGATATACACCCCAGAGTTCTGAAAGAGGTGGCTGAAGAGATCGTTGAGGCGTTAGTAATTATCTTTCAAGAAACACTAGTTTCTGGAATGGTTCTGGAAGACTGGAAAATTACAGTCTTTAAGAAGGGAGACAGGCAGAAGAAAGAAAACTATAGGCCAGTTAGTCTGACTTCACTGGTTGGGAAGATGTTGGAGTCGGTTACTAGTGATAAGATCTTAGGGTACTTTGCAGCACATGTCAAAATAGTCCATAGTCAGCATGGTTTCCACAAGTGAAGGTCTTGTCTGACAAATCTGTTGAAAGCCTTTGAAGAAGTAACGAGCAGGATAGACAAAGGAGAATTGGTTGACGTTGTGTAATTGAATTTTCAGAAGGTTTTTGACAAGGTGCCACACAGAATGCTGCTTAACATGCTACAAGCTCATGGTATTACAGGAGAGATTCTAACATGGATAGAGTAGTGGCTGATTGGCAGGAGGCAAAGAATGAGAATAAAGGGAGGCTTTTCTGATTGGCTGCCAGTGACAAGTGGTGTTCCACAGGCTCTGCATTGGGACCAGTTCTTTTTGCATTACATGTCAATGATTTGGATGATGGAATTGATGACTTTGTTGCAAAGTTTGCAGACAGTATGTAGATTGGTGGAAGGGCAGGTAGCTTTGAGAAAGTAGAGAGGCTACAGAAGGACTTGGACAGCTTAAGAGAATGGGCAAAGAAATGGCAGATGGAGTACAGTGTCGGGAAGTGTATGGTTATGCACTTCGGTGAAAGAAATGAAAGGGAAGATTATTTTCTAAATGGAGAGAAAATACAAAAAAACTGGGGTGCAAAAGGAATTGGAGTTCTTGTGCAGGATTCCCTAAAGGTTAATTTGCAGGTTAAGCCTGTGGTGAGGAAGGCAAATGCAATGTTAACATCTATTTCAGGAGGACTAGAATATAAAAACAAGATGTAATGTTGAAACTTTATAAAGCACTGGGTAGGCCTCCCTTGGAGAAATGCAAGCAGGTTTAGGCCCCTTATCTCAGAAGGGATGCGCTGAAACTGGAGAGGGTTCAAAGGAGGTTCACGAAAATGATTCCAGGATTGAACAGCTTGTCTTATGAAGAGTGTTCGCTGGCTCTGGGCCTGTATTCACTAGAATTCCTAAGAATAAGGGGTGACCTCATTAAAACCTATTGAATAGTGAAAGGATGTGGAGAGGATGTTTCCTGTGGTGGGAGAGTCTAAGACTAGAGGACACAGCCTCAGAAAAGAGGTTTGTCCTTTTAGAATGGAGATGGGAAGGAATTTCTTTAGCCAGAGGGTGGTGAATCTGTGGAATTCTTTGCAATAGGTAGCTGTGGAGGTCAAGTCTTTATGTATATTTAAGGCAGAGGTTAACAAATTCTTGACTAGTCAGGGCATGAGGAATATAGGGAGAAGGCAGGGAGTTGGAGCTGAGAGGGAAATTAGATCAGCCGTGATGAAATGGTGGAAGAAACTCGATGGACCAAATTACCTAATTCCAAGTCCTATATCTTATGGTCTTATGTGTTACATTTGACATATTGCAGTAGACAGGCAGCACTCCTGAATGGTCAGCTAATTCGAAGATTACGATCAACGATTTTGTTTGTACTGTATCTACCTCACTTCCCTCTGCTGCATCTCATCTCAAACACATGACATGTTATTTCAAGAGCAACGAGTCCTTTCAGTACATCCCTTTAAGTAACATAATTTTTACCTATCCAGAACTGAATCAACATATTCCTGTGCTAACACTCCACCATACTCTTATTTGATGTAGACATACTATATGCCTATACCTCAGCTATCCCATTTTTGCTTCCACACCTTCTTTCATCCCCATGGGTCCGCAGCTCTCCTCCTTTTACAAACACTTTCCTGTTTCCAGTTATATCAGATGGTGATGAGGAGGCATACAGGAGTGAGATAGATCAGCTGGGTGAATGGTGTTGCAAGAGCAACCTGGCACTCAACATCAGTAAGACCAAGGAATTGATTGTGGACTTCAGAAAGGGAGACTGGACGCGCGTGCACACACACACAAGCGCGCACGCACGCACGCACGCACACACACACATACGTACGTACATCCTTGTCGAGGAGTGAGCAGTGGAAAGGCGGAGTAGCTTCAAGTTCCTGGATGTCAGCATCTCTGAAGAGCTATCCTGGGCCCAACATACTGATGCAATTACAAAGAATGTCAGTGGCTATATTAGATTAGAAGTATGAGATCTGAAATGTCACCGAAGACTCTAGCAAACTTCTACAAATGTGCCGTGGAGAGCTTTCTGACTGGGTGCATTGTCATCTGGTATGGAGGCACCACTGCACAGGACTGGAAAAAGCTGCCAAGGGTTGTTATCTCGGCCAACTCTATCTTGAGCATTAACCTCCCCACCAGCGAGGACATCTTCAAAAAGTGGTGGGTGCCTTAGGAAGGCAGCATCATCTTGAAGGACCCTAACCACCCAAAACATGTTGTCTTCTCATTACTACCATCAACGAGGAGGTATAGGAGCCTGAAGACACACACTCATCATTCTAGGAACAACTTTTTCACCTCTACCATCAGAATTCTGAAATGTCCACAAACTTCACAATTTTACTCTTTTTTTACACTATTTATTTATTTTGTTTATATATTTTGACTGTAATATATAATAGTTCATATGCATTCTACTGCTGCCACAAAACAATCAATTTCGTGACATACCACATGCCAGCCAGTGATAATAAACCTGATTCAAATCCCAGTGGAACCCTTTTAGATTCCCTGTTCAATTAGCAGTTGTTTGGGAGAGTAAGTGAAGGAGAAGAAATGGCTCAGAAAGTCATTTTAGGCTCAGAGAGAGACAGATGAAGACACAACGATAGAGAAGAAAGTGGCTACAAGTTATTGCTTGCTTGGATTCTTCCACAGAAAAAGGTGCTGGCTGATCACGAAGAGATTTACACAATGACCTGCAATTGCTTGCCCAGGCTATACAGCACCACCCAAATCGCAGCCTTTACTATCAAGAAAGAGCAAGGCAGCCAAAGAATAGCAACGACAGCACCTGAAAATATGACATAAAAACAAAAATACCACTCAGCAGGTCCAGCTCCTGTGGAGAGGTGAGAAACTGAGTTAAATGTTTCAGATTAACAACCCTCTGTGAGGACTGGCGAAAGGAGAAAACATGAGCTGTTGGATTCTCCTGGCATTTTCTGTTTTCAAGCTCATGTTCAGTTTATTGTCAATCAACTGTATACAGCTAAATGAAACAACGTCCATCTAGGACCTCGGTACAAAACGTGGAACACATTTCACAGACCGCACATAAAATAATAGTGACATAGTAATATTAAGGGATAATAAAGAAAAATTTGGTAGATGTACAAGACGACATAAAGTGCAGATACACCATGTAGTTAAATACGCAGTTAGACTACATTTAAATATATAGCTAGTGTATTGCTATTGATGCTGTCATAAATAATGACATAATAATGAAGTAATAAATAAATATTGTGTACTGGGTGGTAACAGGGTGTTCAGAAGTCTCACAGCTTGAGGGAAGAAGCTATTAACCTGCCTAACAGCCTCTGTTCTTATGTGACATTTGGGAGGAGTCCTTAACCACGCTGAGTGCTCTGAGAATGCAGTGAATACCCTGGACACCTCATGTTATCACCACATCTTATCATATCTGACACCACTTCTGACCTTAACAACTCCTTGTTTTCCAGATTGAGTATGAATGGGAAATAAATGTTGTAATGTTATTGACAAATAAGAAGGAAGCCATTGGCATTAGAATCTCTGTCTTTAACTAACCTGAAGTGTATTTAATTTGTGATGAATTGTCTGTGGCATTAGTGTTAAGACCATAAGACATAGGAGTAGAATTAGAACATTCAGACTATCTAATATGTTCTGTCATTCCACTATAGTGATTTATTGTCTTCCTTAACCTCATCCTCCCTCTTTTTCCCTGTAACGCCCTTTGATGCCCTTACTAATCAAGAACCGATTAATCTCTGCTCCAATGACTTGACATGCACGTCTGTCTGTGGCAACGGATTCACCACACTTCATCTTACCTCTGTTCTAAAGGGTTGTCATAGTGTTGTTCCAAATCAAGGTGTATATTTAAGGATCAACTTTATTCAGCATATACATTTACATGGAACCATAAAACATTACAGCACAGAAACAGGCCTTTTGGCCCTTCTTGGCTGTGCCGAACCATTTTTCTGCCTAGTCCCACTGACCAGCACCTGGACCATATCCCTCCATATGCCTCTCACCCATGTACCTGTCCAAGTTTTTCTAAATGTTAAAAGTAAGCCTGCATTTACCACACTCCCTCTACTCATGGCAGCTCATTCCACACTCCCTCTACTCTCTGTGTGAAGAAGCCCCCCCAATGTTCCTTTTAAACTCTTCCCCCTTCACCCTTAGCCCATGTCCTCTGGGTTTTTTTCTCCCCTAGCCTCAATAGAAAAAGCCTGCTTGCATTCACTCTATCTCTACCCATCATAATTTTATATACCTCTATCAAATCTCCCCTCATTCTTCTACACTCCAGGGAATAAAGTCCAAACCTATTCAACCTTTCTCTGTAACTCAGTTTCTCAAGTCCCGGCAACATCCTTGTAAACCTTCTCTGCCCTCTTTCAACCTTATTAATATCCTTCCTGTAATTCGGTGACCAAAGCTGCACACAATACTCCAAATTCATATATTAGGAATTTGCTGTGGTGTGTCAGTAAGGAAGCTACATGCAACAAAAATCAACAACATTCAACAATTAAAAAGAATAAAGAATTATATAAAACAATGTTTCAGGTTAAAGTACGGATGTAGAATAAAATGTTTATAAATACATAAATACTAGCATGTATTTACAAAGTAAGCAGCATTATAAATACCTGCTGGCATTTATATAATTATGCACATTGGAAGATCTATCTATGTTGAGGTGTTCAGGACATTCAAATTGAATGTCACACAAATGCAACAGATTTTGAAGTTATCTATTGTATTGACACAGCCCTTAAAAGTGCTGTGGTGGAGTGTCATTGATTCAGAGGTGATAAGTTGAGGAACATGTTGATACAGTCTCAGAGTTGAAAGTCGTATTTCAGAAGAAGCTACCAGCAGAGGCACACACCATGTTTGGGTGGGAACAGGTGAAGAGAGCCATATGGATATCACAAGGAGGACAACATGGGGAGCACCAGAGTGATGGAAGGCTGAAGTGAGAGTGTGAATAGCATTCACAAGGAAATCTGCAGATGCTGGAAATTCAAGCAACACACACAAAATGCTGGTGGAACACAGCAGGCCAGGCAGCATCTATAAGGAGAAGCACTGTCGATGTTTCGGGCCGAGACCCTTTGTCAGGACTAACTGAAAGGAAAGATAGTAAGAGATTTGAAAGTAGGAGGGGGAGGGGGAAATGCAAAATGATAGGAGAAGACCGGAGGGGGTGGGGTGAAGCTAAGAACTGGAAAGGTGATTGGCAAAAGGGATACAGAGCTGGAGAAGGGAGAGGATCATGGGACAGGAGGTGTAGGGAGAAAGAAAGGGGGAGGGTAGCACCAGAGGGAGATGGAGAACAGGCAGAGTGATGGGCAGAGAGAGAACAAAAAGGGGAGGGGGGAAATAAATCAGGGATGTGGTAAGAAGGGGAGGAGGGGCATTAATGGAAGTTTGAGAAGTCAATGTTCATGCCATTTATTTATTTATTTTCCCCCCTCCCCTTTTTGTTCTCTCTCTGCCCATCACTCTGCCTGATCTCCATCTCCCTCTGGAGTTCCCCTCCCCCTTTCTTTCTCCCTAGGCCTCCCGTCCCATGATCCTTGGATTGCTCAGGTGACCCCAATGTTTATTTTATTAACTCGGAGATACAGCACGTAATAGGTCCTTCTGGGCCAACAAACTACACCACCCAGCAACCCACCTAGTTAATACTAACCTAATCACAGGGCAATTTACATGGCCTATTAACCTACCAACCAGTACATCTTTTGACTGTGGGAGGAAACCAGAGTTCCCGGAGAAAAGACGCATGGTTCAGAGGGAGAAAATACAAACTTCTTACAACAACACTGGATTTGAACTTCAGACTCTGGAACTTCCCAAGCTGTAGTAGCATTGTGCTATATGCTACACTACCATGGGAGTAGCTTCACCAGCAGCTCTGAAAGTGCATTCGCACCATCTTCTCAGGAACAGTCAGGGACTTGCCACAAATTCCAGACTTACTTGTGATGCTTGCATCTCAAAAAATTAATTTTAAAGAAAAGTCTGATTGGCTATGCTCAGGGAGGTGCCACAGTAGTGTAACATTTAGCAAGACACTTACAGCTTGGGCATCGGAGATTGGAGTTCAATTCTGATGTTCTCTGTAAAAAAAAAGTTTGTACATCCTTCCCGTATGCATGTGGGTTTCCTCTGGGTGCTCCAGTTTCCTCCCACAGTCCAAAGACGTACTGGTTACTAGGTTAGTTGTTCACTGTAAATTGTCCTGTGATTAGGCTAAGGTTAAATTAGTGGGTTGCTGGGCAGCGTGACTTGGTGAGCTGGTAATGCCTCCCCTGCACTGCATCTCTAAATAAATATAGTCAATGAAAGAAGTGAAAACTGAAATTAAGAGCTAGTATCTTTACTTATATTTTGGACAAGGGAAGATCAAGCCCTAAGCAGCCAACGGGCCATGAATATCTTCAATATGGTGAGACTATGATCACTCAGGTGACCCCAATCTTCATGGAGCTCCCTGGTTAAGAGATTAAACAAGGGAAGTTAAAAAGAGAGGGGAGCAAAGGCTGCGGGGGGAGAATTCAGGTAGAACAGAGGCCAAGATGCTTTCTTTAAAAAATAAAGCAGTGTGGATGAATCTGGGTTCTAAACAATGGCTAAAAAAGGAACGAAGAAAGAAGGTGAAGGGATTAGAATTCAGAAGGAACAGTGATGACAGAATGAATCAAGACACAATGAGAACAGAAACAGTGTTAAATAGTAATCTGAGCAGAGGCTGTTTTCAATGAGTTCATAATATTCATGACTACAGCAGGTACACTGTATAATTGTCATTGTTGTCATTATTAATTAGATTTATTGGACACTTGTAATATGGTTTCTTTAAATTGTGTTCTATATACAGGGGACATAAGGAGATGACTAATCCATGGTTTGTAATATTGTCTGTTTGAAGTCGTTGTGGTAATTATGTTAATGACATCATAATGGAGAAGAATGCCAGAGAAAATGTGTACAAGACCTACATGAAGATGTGATTTATTGGAATCACTGGTGCATGAAGTAGATATTCAGAGATGTTCAGTGCACCTTTCAGTGAAGGGTTTTGTAGATGAGGAGATGACAAAGAGGCCAGCACAATTGCACAGCTAGTAAAGTCACTTCCTCACAGTGCCGGAGACCCCAGTCCTGGCCTCTGATTCTGCCTGTGCTCACATAGATTCCCACTAGGTGCTCCGATTTCCTCACACCATTAGTTCAAAAGACCATAAGACGTAGGAGCAGAATTAGGCCATTCAGCCCATCGAGTCTGTTCCACCATTCGATCATGACTGATTTATTTCCCCTCTCTACCCTATTCTCCTCTCCTTTTCCATCTAATCTTTGATGCCCCTATTAATCAAGAGCACATCAACCTACACTTTAAATATATATAATGACTTGGCCCTCACAGCAGTTTGTGGCAATGAATTTCACAGATTCACCACCCTCTGGCTAAAGAAATTCCACCTCATCTCTGTTCTTAACAGACATCCTCTTATTCTGAGGCTGAGCTCTCTGGTCCCAAACTCTCCCACTGCTGGAAACATCCTCTCCATGTCCACTCTATTTAGGTATTTCTATATTTGAATGGTTTCAATGTGATCTCCCCTCATTCTTCTAAACTCCAGTGAGTAAAGGCCCAGAGCCACCAAATTCTCCTCATACTTTAACCCTTCCTTTTCTGAAATCATCCTCGTGAACCTCCTCTGGACCCTCTTTAATGTTAGTACATCCTTTCTCAGGTAAGGGGCTCAAAACTGCTCACAGTACTCCAAATACAGAGTACTGTGAGCCAATACCAAAGCCTTATAAAGACTCAGGATGTATTTGGTGGGTTAATTGGCTATTGTACATTGCCCAAAAGGCAAACTGCTGGAGGAACTCAGTGAGTTAGGCAACATCTGTGGAGGCAAAGGGTTGGTTAGCATTTCAAGCTGAGACATGGCACCAGGTTCCAATGAAGAATCTCAACCCAAAACATCAAGCATCCTTCTGCCTCCACAGATGCTGCCTGATCTGCTGAGATCCTCCAACATTCTTTTCTTTGCTCCAGATTACAGCATCGGCAGACTCTTGCGTCATCACTGCAAACTGGGCCCAGTGCAGGGGTTCCCAACCTTTTGTATGTCATGGACCAATACCATTAAGCAAGGGGTTCATGGATCCCAGGTTGTGAAAACGTGTGGAACAAGCTGAGGGGATTGATGAAAATTTAGGAAGAACAGAAATGAACTAGATTAATGTTACATGACTGCAAAATAGTGATGAACGTCAGTGAGCTTAGGGGCCTATTCCCATGCCTTATCTCTCCATGACGCTAAGGATCTGAGTAAATTTGTGTCTGCGTACATTCAGAACTGTGGATGTACTGTATGACATTGAAAGTAATGAAATTATTGTAGGTAAACAGTTATTTAATGTTTTAATTTACTGTTTATGTTTCTTGGTAAGGATATGTTGAAAGGAAGACAGCAGAATATTTATTGTGTGCATTTCTTTGGGTCCCACAGTAGTTATAACAAAAAGCTTGACGCTATTACAGCTCGAGCGTCCTGGAGTTCAAAGTTCAATTTCAGTGCTATCTGTGAGGAGTTAGTATGCTCTTCCTGTGAGTGCTTAGGTTTCCTCCGGGAGCACGTGTTTCCTCCCATAGTCCAACCAGTGAGTAGGTTAATTATGTAAATTGTGCTGTGATTAAGTAGGTGGGTGCCGGGCAGTGCATCTGATTAGGCTGGAAGAGCTTGTTCCACATTGTATCTCTCAATAAGTAAACAATGGCTTGGCTTCGCGAACGATGATTTAGGAAGGGGGCTGCCCACACCTGCTGCAGGCTCACTGGTGGCTGACGAGGCCATTACGGGACAGGCAGACCCGGCCGCAGCAGCTGGAAGGGGATATCTGTCAGGGAGGATGGTAGTAGATGTGGGCGTGTCCTTCGGCCTGCGCAATGGTGTGCAGTGTGCGCGCTACTGGCCCCACCCTTTACACACAGGGTTCATCTGCCATAGCCTAGCAAGCTGGGACAGTGTCAGCGAGGTCCTCGGGTCGTAGGAGTTACAGCGGAGTGTCCTTCTCCTAGGTGGATGGCCTGACGAGGCTGACGAGCCCCACCTGCCCAGGTTTGGAGTCAGAGTTGTCCTTCTCTTAGGCTGGCTGCCAACCAAGGCTAACGAACCCAGACTACCCATCCAGTTATACCGCCGGACACTGATCGTGCCATGACGAGGCAAGCTCGTTGGAAACGGGGGGGACACCGACGAGAACGCAGTAGTGTAGGAGAAGCCATTTGCAGTGGCCTCCTGCCTAGCAAGCCAGACAGTGACCACGCGGCGATCACTACACCGGGAAAGGAGAGGCGATGTATTGTGCGTGCACTTTCCCTGGGTAAGTGGGACTTCAGGCCCAGACCTCACCCGCCCCCCCCCCCCC
Organism: Hemitrygon akajei; assembly: GCF_048418815.1. NCBI lineage: Eukaryota > Metazoa > Chordata > Chondrichthyes > Myliobatiformes > Dasyatidae > Hemitrygon > Hemitrygon akajei. The sequence continues at coordinate 17,769,840 of NC_133126.1, forward strand.
CCCATCAATAAATAAATAATAAATTAATCAAAACTGAGTGTGCATGCGGGATAAACTTCGCTCACCTTTGTGGCAGATACTGCAGTTTGAATTGAGAAAGGTTGCATGCAGTAATAGTTCTTACAGCAGCACAGCACCAAAGAAATACGTCAACATTGGTTATCCATGTTAAGCTACATCTCTTGCTTCTGAAGCAGAACAGTCCAAGGGAGTCACAGGTGTTATTGCAAGAGAAACGATTGTCCCATGTCAACTGATAGACTGGCTGCAGGATCAGTGCTGAAAAACGTAACCAAACTGTTTTACCACCCAGACATTAGCACATCGGCTTAAAAACTAGCCAGGAAGCAAATAGGTCCATATGACCAAACTGAAATGTAAATAAATCCCTGAACAGAACTCATCATTGCAAAGAGACAAATGCACAATGGGAATTTACACTGCACATTCTCTATAGGCCTGCATGTGAAATGAGAACTGTACATTTGTACTCACACAAGCAACGAGAACTGTACCTGCACGAGGAGGACTAAAGACATGCTCTGCATCTGCATGGGAAGAGAGAGAACAACACACTCGTGTCTGCACGAGCAGTGAGGGCAGCACACTCTCATCTTGAGAGTGCCAGCAGAAGTAGAGAGAACAACATACTGTGACTGCACAAGGAGGGAGAACGACACACTCTGTGTTTGCAAAAGGAGGGAGAACGACACACTCTGTGCTTGCACAAGGAGGGAGAACGACACACTCTGTGTTTGCAAAAGGAGGGAGAACGACACACTCTGTGCTTGCACAAGGAGGGAGAACAACACACTCTGTGTTTGCACAAGGAGGGAGAACGACACACTGTGCTTGCACAAGGAGGGAGAGTGACACACTGTGCTTGCACAAGGAGGGAGAGTGACACACTCTGTGTTTGCACAAGGAGGGAGAGTGACACACTGTGCTTGCACAAGGAGGGAGAACGACACACTCTGTGTTTGCACAAGGAGGGAGAGTGACACACTGTGCTTGCACAAGGAGGGAGAGTGACACACTGTGCTTGCACAAGGAGGGAGAGTGACACACTCTGTGTTTGCACAAGGAGGGAGAGTGACACACTGTGCTTGCACAAGGAGGGAGAGTGACACACTCTGTGTTTGCACAAGGAGGGAGAGTGACACACTGTGCTTGCACAAGGAGGGAGAACGACACACTCTGTGTTTGCACAAGGAGGGAGAACGACACACTGTGCTTGCACAAGGAGGGAGAACGACACACTCTGTGCTTGCACAAGGAGGGAGAGTGACACACTCTGTGTTTGCACAAGGAGGGAGAGTGACACACACTGTTTGCACAAGGAGGGAGAACGACACACTCTGTGTTTGCACAAAGAGGGAGAACGACACACTCTGTGCTTGCACAAGGAGGGAGAACGACACACTCTGTGCTTGCACAAGGAGGGAGAGTGACACACACTGTTTGCACAAGGAGGGAGAACGACACACTCTGTGTTTGCACAAGGAGGGAGAATGACACACTGTGCTTGCACAAGGAGGGAGAACGACACACTCTGTGCTTGCACAAGGAGGGAGAGTGACACACTCTGTTTGCACAAGGAGGGAGAATGACACACTCTGTGTTTGCACAAGGAGGGAGAATGACACTCTGTGTTTGCACAAGGAGGGAGAACGACACACTCTGTGCTTGCACAAGGAGGGAGAATGACACACTCTGTGTTTGCACAAGGAGGGAGAATGACACACTGTGCTTGCACAAGGAGGGAGAACGACACACTCTGTGCTTGCACAAGGAGGGAGAGTGACACACTCTGTGTTTGCACAAGGAGGGAGAGTGACACACTCTGTGTTTGCACAAGGAGGGAGAGTGACACACTCTGTGTTTGCACAAGGAGGGAGAACGACACACTCTGTGTTTGCACAAAGAGGGAGAATGACACACTCTGTGCTTGCACAAAGAGGGAGAACGACACACTCTGTGCTTGCACAAGGAGGGAGAGTGACACACTATGTGTTTGCACAAGGAGGGAGAATGACACACTCTGTGCTTGCACAAGGAGGGAGAACGACACACTCTGTGCTTGCACAAGGAGGGAGAATGACACACTGTGCTTGCACAAGGAGGGAGAATGACACACTGTGCTTGCACAAGGAGGGAGAATGACACACTCTGTGCTTGCACAAGGAGGGAGAGTGACACACTCTGTGTTTGCACAAGGAGGGAGAGTGACACACTCTGTGTTTGCACAAGGAGGGAGAATGACACACTCTGTGTTTGCACAAGGAGGGAGAACGACACACTCTGTGTTTGCACAAAGAGGGAGAATGACACACTCTGTGCTTGCACAAAGAGGGAGAACGACACACTCTGTGCTTGCACAAGGAGGGAGAGTGACACACTATGTGTTTGCACAAGGAGGGAGAATGACACACTCTGTGCTTGCACAAGGAGGGAGAGTGACACACACTGTTTGCACAAGGAGGGAGAACGACACACTCTGTGTTTGCACAAGGAGGGAGAACGACACACTGTGCTTGCACAAGGAGGGAGAACGACACACTCTGTGCTTGCACAAGGAGGGAGAACGACACACTCTGTGCTTGCACAAGGAGGGAGAACGACACACTCTGTGTTTGCACAAGGAGGGAGAACTACACACTCTGTGCTTGCACAAGGAGGGAGAGTGACACACTGTGTTTGCACAAGGAGGGAGAATGACACACTCTGTGTTTGCACAAGGAGGGAGAATGACACACTCTGTGCTTGCACAAGGAGGGAGAACGACACACTGTGTTTGCACAAGGAGGGAGAACGACACACTCTGTGTTTGCACAAGGAGGGAGAACGACACACTCTGTGCTTGCACAAGGAGGGAGAACAACGCACTCTGTGCCCACACAAAGAGACAGAACGGTACAGTTTGTGCTTGTTCTGGCAGAGTGAACTGTGCACACCGTGTCTGAATGAGAAGAGAGAATGAGACACCCTGTACCTGCACACAAAGGGAGTGCCAGCACGAGAGAGAGAGTGTGTGCCTGCATAAGGAGAGGGAACGACACACTCTGTGCTTGCATGTGGAGAGATAACGACACACTCTGTGTCTGCACAAGCAAGGAGAACGAGACCCTCGGTGACTGCACTAGCAGAGAGGAAGAGACACTGTCTGCTTCCACAAGGAGGGAGATTTGTGCACATTGTGCTTGCACAAGGGGAGAGACTGACAAACTCTGTGGCTGCACAAACAGAGAGGGTCTCGCTGCGTACCTGTACAAGGAGGGAGAATGACACACTGAGTGTTTGTAGGAGAAGAGGGAATGACACACTCAATACCTCCATGAGGAGAGAGAATGACACACTGTGTGCTTGCACAAGGAGAGAACTGTTCACACTGTGCCTGCATGTGGAGAGAGAACTGTACACTCTACATCTACATGAGGAGGGATAAAAATACACTTTGTGCCTGCACGAGACAAATGACTGCTTGAAAGAGGAGAGAGAACTGTACGTTTTGTGTCTGCACCAGGAGGGAGAAATGTAGAGTGAAAATTACACATACTGTGCTTGAACAAGGAGAGATAATGACAGAGTGCTCTACATGAGGAGGGACAAAGACACACACTGAGCCTGCAGGAAGAGGTGGAATGGCACACCGTGCCTGCATGGGGAGAGATCACTGTGCACTCTGTGCCAGCACGAATGGAGATAGGAAAACTACATCTGCACAGCCACAGAGAATGATGCAGCCAGTGCCTGCCTGAGAGGGAAAATGATTCTGAGAGCCTGCACAAGGGGAGAGAATGACGCACTCTGTGCCTGCATGAGCAGGCCGAACAACACAGTTTGAGTGCACCAGAAAGGGGACGACATACCTGTGCATACACGAAGAGCAAGAACATACACTTTGAGCTGGCTCGTCAAGGGAAGGTGGTAAAGTCAGAGAGAGAATTGGACGCGGTGTGCCTGCATGAGGGAAGAGAATGGCGCACTCAGTGCCTGCGTCAGGGAGCACAGTGACACACAATATGCAGGCACGAGGTGGTAGAATGAGGCACTCTGTGCTTGCTGAGGGAGAGAGAACGACATACCCCCACGAGGAGACAGAAGGACACTTCGTGCTTGCAATTGCAGAGAGTATTGTACCGTCTGTCCCTGCATGAGGAGGGAGAATAACACACTCCATCCCTGCATGAGGAGGGAGAATAACACACTCCATCCCTGCATGAGGAGGGAGAATAACACACTCCATCCCTGCATGAGGAGGGAGGATAACACACTCCATCCCTGCATGAGGAGGGAGAATAACACACTCTGTCCCTGCATGAGGAGGGAGAATAACACACTCTGTCCCTGCACGAGGAGGGAGAATAACAAAATCGAACCTGCCTCTACCACTTCTACTGGAAACTCGTTCCACACAGCTACCACTCTCTGAGTAAAGAAGTTCCCCCTCGTGCTACCCTTAAACTTTTGCCCCTTAACTCTCAACTCATGTCCTCTTGTTTGAATCTCCCCTACTCTCAATGGAAAAAACCTATCCACTTCAACTCTATCTATCCCCCTCATAATTTTAAATACCTCCATCAAGTCCCCCCTCAACCTTCTACGCTCCAAAGAATAAAGACCTAACTTGTTCAACCTTCCTCTGTAACTTAGGTGCTGAAACTCAGGTAATATTCTAGTAAATCTTCTCTGTACTCTCTCTATTTTGTTGACACCTTTTCTATAATTCGGTGACCAGAACTGCACACAATACTCCAAAATTGGCCTCACCAATGCCTTGTACAATTTTAACATTACATCCCAACTCCTATACTCAATGCTCTTATTTATAAAGGCCAGCATACCAAAAGCTTTCTTCACCACCCCATCTACATGAGATTCCACCTTCAGGGAACTATGCACCATTATTCCTAGATCACTCTGTTCTACTATATTCCTCAATGCCCTACCATTTACCATGTATGTCCTATTTTGATTAGTCCTACCAAAATGTAGCACCTCACACTTATCAGCATTAAAGCTGATAATCTTATCAGCATTTTTCTTTATTCTTCATTCCTGGTGTGTTAGGGCTCGGTTGGTGCAGTGAGAATGACTCCAGGGGCAGTGTGTTGTTACACAATTGGTATTTGTTACTTATTGGCTATTTCATTTGCTTTAAAATACTGCTCAATCTTTTCAGTATACAGTATCCAATATACAATAATATATTATTATTATGATTATATTTATTTATTTATTTATGGTTTTATATTGCTATATTTCTACACTATTCTTGGTTGGTGCGGCTGTAACGAAACCCAATTTCCCTCGGGATCAATAATGTCTGTCTGTCTGTCTATCCAGTTATCTGTTATGTAATCGAACACATCACTCTTTCTGATGTAGCCAGCCATTTCTGCTCTTTTTTATGATGATTATTTCTATTTATGAACCCTGTGAATCTTTTTACATTTTCTGTCTGTTTTTTTTTAAACTCGAATGTCTTCTCCTCCAAAGAGATGTGATCCACTGCTTTTTCTTTTAACTCAATGTCTTGCTGCACTTCATCTGTTAGGTAGTCATCTCAGGTTCATTTTTAAAATACTTCACTACCACTGTTATGTTTTGTAACTCCAAAACATAAAACCAAATTGAGAGAAAAAAGAGGAGCCAGGAGACAGCTCAACTATGTTTGTTTTCACTTTAAGTGAGGCACATATGTATCATGTGGTGGCCTGATGACATATGCCATTTATGTACTTTGCAGATAACCCACAAAGTATTATGTAAACAACCAAGAATCCTCAATCAAACAATACATGTACAATATTATTAAATACACAATATGTACACCCTGTGCTTGCATGTGGAGAGAGAACTGCACACTCTGTGCTTGCAAATACAGGGTGGCATGGACCCTGTGAACAATCTGATAAAGGTAGTGCACACAATTTGTGCTCCTGCACAAGGACTGGTTAGTGTTCACTGTGCCTGTACATGGAGAGTGTTATACACACACTCGTGTAACACACGTTCAGTGTGCCAGAACACCAAGGGCGAAGTGCACACTGTAGGCCCTTGTTGAGCCAATATGTAGTGTGAACAGTCCATGGCAGTTACCGTACCTCACATGGCCTGTAACAAACATTTGGCATTGCTGCCGAGTAGCTGAAGTGCAGAAGTGCGATGCAGAAAGTCTGGGATTCAACTGAATAGACAGGCCTTACCTACAGAGGGAAGTCTTGTTGAAGGATGACTTAAAAGGGCAGTCTTTATCCAAGACATCTTTGGTGTGTTTACCAGTTGATGAAGTGCAGCTCGACATATGCAATACTGTTGTCTAGATGACTGAGTGAAGAACCACTGCAGGTGTGGGATACCGGCTGTGCAGTCAAAATATCTGACTGCATGTTGGACAGAAGGGTCTGCTTTCATGTTGGATTTCATCATGGAAAGTGATTTCCAGAATGGCAGAGGAACTGCTTTTATTCTTGAAACCTCCTTGAAGAATTGTAAAGTCCTCCCTAATTCTTGAAAATCTCTGGCCCATAACCATCCAAAATGGAAAAAGGGGTGGCCTGGAAGGCAATATATTCCCTAAGCGTTGTTGACCAGATCAAAGTTAGGTGGATAGGGAATTGTTAGAGAGATGTTCACTAAGCGCTGTCAAATGGGTAAGCATGGACAAGCTGGGCCAAAAGGCCAGTTTTCATGCTGCAAGCTGTGGAAACAGCGGAAGGAACACACAACTTCCCAGCTGTTGGCAAAGATGGATTTTGTAAATTTCCCAAAGGACAAACTACTGGAAAATTGCATGGCACTAAGTCCTGATGTAGGGTCTCAACCTCAAACATCTTTCTGTCTCCACACACGCTGCCTAACCCAGCAAGCTCTTCCTGCAGCTTATCTTTTGCCCCAGATTCTAACATCAGTAGCTTTCCATGTCCCAAATTATCTTTAATTTCAAAGGCCTGTCGAACAGAGAAATTAATTTTTGCAAAATCTTAAACACACTAATAAATTGGGCTAATTCAGATGCATTACGTTTCCCTTGATCGGAGACTAGGACTTACCCTCAGGATCCCACCCTTAATTCTCAAGAGTACCTTTGTATGCTCAGCAATCATCAAGATCAGTTTAATGAGACAGCTGCCTCCAGCTACATTATCCATCATACAAGGGTAATTCTGCACCTCACTGTCCACAAGCTGCTGTTGGAAACAACACACTTCCCTTTAAATAAAGATGGTTTAATTAATTCCCCCAGTAATCATAACTGTATTTAATATTCCTTTTAACTGAGTCATTAACAAAAACAAGCTAATTTCTCCTGTGGGTTCTAACAGCACAAGCATTTCGCTCTTATCTGACCATTCAGCTATAATTATGGTGTTTTGTTCCATCCACGTACAATTCTTCTGTAAAGGTTACATACAAAGCAATCATGGACAAATAATGAAACATTGTTATAAAAACATGTTAATTAAACAGAGTGATTACCCATTTTCTTCTAAGGCTTTATAAAGCATTGGTCAGACAGCACTTGTTATATTGTGAGCAGTTTAGAGGCCCTTTCTGGGAAAGCACAGAAGAAGATCCAGAAATTTACAAGAATCATTTGGGGAATGAACAGGTTAAAGTATGAGGAGCCTTTGAAGTCCCTGGGCCTATACTTGCAGAAGTTCAGAAGAATCAGGGTGGGCCTCATTGAAACCTATTGAATACTCAAAGGCCTAGATAGAGTGGATGTGGAGGGGATTTTTCCTTGTGTGGAGGAGTCTGGGACCAGAGGGCACAGCCTCAGAAAACAAGGACATCCCATTAGAACAGAGATGAGGAGGAATTTCTTTAGCAAGAGGTTGGCGGATCTGTGGAACGCTTTGCCACAGAGAGCTGTGAGGGCAAGTCATTGGGTATATTCAAAGCGGAGGTTAATAGGTTTCTGATTAGTCAGAGTGTCAAAAGTAACAGGGAGAAGGCGAGAGCAATAATAAATCAGCCATGATTGAATGGCAGAGCAAACTCGATGACTCAAATAGTCTAATTCAACTCCTGTTTTATGGTTTAAAGTTGCTCTTTAAGTGTCATCATTATTCAATGATGAATTTGGCAAGACAAGGAGGTGACGGGGTGATCAGAGGATGGAGAAGACTGAGTTGCACTCCACCCTTTCAGGAAATGACCTGCTGATGTCGCAGGCTTAGTCCGTACATTGGCATTCAAGACTGTGTTTTAAGTACACATTTAATTATTTGGGAAGATGAGAACTGTCTGTTTAATGACGCACATTATTCTATCCATGCTGAGTTAGAAGTCACAAACCAGACTGATCGCATTTTTATATGGGCGCGCATATTACTGGTCAGCTGACAGGGCTAGGTGATTTTGAATAGTGGCTCTCAACTCAAAATCCAGAATCTGAATCAGAATCAGGTTTGTTATCACTGACTGAAGCCTTGGATGAACTGTGAGACCTGCAATCTGCTGAGGGCTAGATCAGTGGTATTCAGGTCTGGCAACCAAGTAAGATCAAGAGGTCCAGGTACGATCTCTGGAAATGTGCAAAATGGAAATTCTGGACCAAACTTGAATCACTAAAGGATGCTCGAAAGCTGTGGCAGGGTTTGAATGCTGTTACCTCTTACAAAGTGAAGCCAAGTGACGTAAGTGACAAAAAGGCTTCACTCTCAGTTGAGCTCACCGATTACTGTGCTCGCTTTGACCATCAAAACATGGAGGAGCCGTCACAAATTCCCACAGACCCTGATGACCCTGTGATTTCAGTCTGAGGCCAAGGTGAGCACTTCCCTCAGGAGGGTGAACTTACAGAAAGCATCTGACCAGTATGGGGTACCTGGCCAAGCATTAAAGACCTGTGCTGATCAACTGGCTGGCGTAGTCACCATTATCTTTAACCCCTTGCTTTGTCAGTCTGAGGTACCCATCTGCTTCAAACAGGCTTCAATTACACCAGTGACAAAAAAGAACGTGGTGACCTGCCTCACTGATTATCGTCACGAGCGCTGGGGTGAATTGCTTTGAGAGATTGGTGATGAAACGTATCAGCTCCCGCCTGAGAAGCAGCTTCGATCCTCTCCAATGTGCCTACCATCACAACAGGTCCACAACAGAAGACATTTCATTGGCTCTTCCCTCAGCCCTGAAACATCTGGACAGCAAAGGTGCATAGATCAGGATGCTCTTTATGGACAGCAGTTAGGCATTCGATACTAACATTCCTTCAAAACTAACCAATCAGCTTCAAGACATCGGCCTCCATACCTCCTTGTGCAATTGATCCTTGGTTTCCTCAATTAAAGATGCGATTTTTTTGGATTGGCAAAAACATCTCCTCCACAATCTCCATCAGCACAGGTGCACCACAAGACTATGCACTTACCCCCTGCTCTATTTGCTTTGTACATATAACTGTGAGGCTAAGGGTAGCTCCAATGCCATATTTAAGGTTACTGATGTCACCGCTGTTGTAGATTGAATCAAAGGCCGTGTTGAATCAGCATATAAGGGGGGAAGATTGAAAATCTGGCTGAGTGGTGCCAGAACAACAACCTTCAGGGGTGGAGAGGGTCAGCAACTTTAAATTCCTTGGTATTATCATTCCAGAGGAACTGTACAAGGTCCAGCACAGCAGTGCCTCTACTTCCTTAGAGGTTTGTGAAGATTTGGCATGACATCTAAAACTCTGACAAACTTCTATAGAAGCAGGGTGGAGAGCAGATTGAGTGGTTGCATCATGGCCTGGTATGGAAAGACCAATGCCCCACAATTGTGCACATCTACACAGAGTGCTGTCACAGGAAAGCAGCATCTATCGTCAAAGATGCCCACCACACAGGCCATACTCTCTTCTCGCTGCTGCCATCAAGAGAAAGGTACAGGAGCCTCGAAGTCCCACACACCAGGTTCAGGAACAGTTATTACTCTTCAACCATTATGCTCTTGAACCAGTGGGGTTAACCTCACTCAATTTCATTCACTCTATCACTGAACTGTTCCCACAATTTATGGACTCACTTTCAAAGACTCCTCAACTCATGTTCTCAAAATTTATTGCTTATTTATTTATGAATAATGTTGTTTTTTCCTCAGGGTTGTATATGGTGACATATACAGTATGTACTTTGATAATAAATTTACATTGAACTTTTAAACTTTCAACTTTAAAATGTGTAGCTTTGAGGCAAAAGTGCAGTGCAAGACAAACATTTATACAAGCTACAATCCTATGTCTTATGCTCTAATAGATTAACCAATTTATAATGCAAAAGAAGGATAGTGTTCATGAACCCTTCAGAAATATGATGGCAGAGGATAAGAAACATTATGTAAAACATTGAGCATGGGTCTTCAGGCTCTTGTACCTCCCCCCTGATGGTAGTAGTGAGAAGAGGGCATATTCCAAGTGGTGAGGGTCCTTTAATGACAGAAGCTGCCTTCCTGAGGCACAATTTTTCGAAGATGTTGTCAATGGTGTGGAGGGCTGTGCCCATGAATGAACTGGCTGAGTCTACAACCCTCTGCAGTCTCTTTCAGTCCTCTGCATTGGCTCCTCCATGACAGATAATGATGCAATCAGGCATACTGCTCACCACAGTGCCTCTGTAGAAATTTGCTGGAGTCTTTGGTGACAAACAAAATCTCCTCAAATTCCCAAGTATAGACACTGATGTTCCTGTTTTGTGATTGCATCAATGTGTTAGGTCCAGGATAGATCATCTGAGATGTTGTTGTCCAGCAACTGGAGGTTGCTTGTTCTTTCCACCCCTCAATAAAAATTTGCCTTTCCCTCTGTAACTTCAGTTACCCTTTCTACAACCTCATTTGTCAGTAAGGGTGAGGGACTTCAGTTGTCTGGTAAGATAAGAAGCTGTGTTGTTCTCTTTGGAACCAAGGGTGTTAGGAAAACATCTGTAGGAGATATTTAAGTTCATGGAGGGTCTGAACTGATTAGATAGAGAGAAACTATTTCCATTAGCAGAGGGGACAAGAAGTAGAGGATGTACTGTAAAAATGAAGTGTGAGCGAAGATGCAAAAAGAGCATAAGGAATATTTTCTAGCACAAGTGTTTGAGGGTCTGGAATGCAATGCCTTGGAAGGAAGTGGTTCAATTAAAGCAACGAACAGGGAACACAGTCCCGATGATCCTTTGGTCTCAGTATCTGAAGATGACATGAGGACTGTGCTCGTAAGAGTAAATCCAAGGAAAGCATTCGGTCCCGATGGAATACCCGGCCGAGTACTGAAGCCCTGTGCTGACAAACTGGCTGGTGTAGTCACAGATATCTTCAGCCTCTCTCTCTGGCAGTGTGTGGTACCCACCTGCTTCAAGCAGGCTTCAATTGTACCAGTGCCTAAGAAAAGTGTGGTAACCTGCCTCAATGACTATCGCCCAGTTACATTTACATCCACAGTAATTAAGTGTTTTGAGAGGCTGGTGCTGAAACATATCAGCTCCTTTCTGAATGGTGACTTGGACCCACTCCAATTCACCTACCAAAGCAACAGGTCTACAGCAGATGCTATCTTGTTGGCTCTTCACACAGCCCTGGAACATCTGGATAGCAAAGCTGCATACATCAGGATGCTCTTTATCAATTACATCTTGGCATTTAACACCATCACCCCCCTGAAAACTAGTTAGTAATTTGGGCTTCAATACACCTTGTGCAATTGGATCATGGTTTTCCTCATGTAGATCCCAGTCAATTCAGATTGGCAAATACATCTTCTCCACAATCTCCATCAGCACAAGAGCCTCACAGAGGTGTGTACTTAGTCCTCTGCTCTACCTGCTTTCCACGTACGTGTGTGTGGCTAAGTACAGCTCCAACACCATATACACATTTGTTGATGACTCGACTTCTGTGGGTTGTATCAAAGGGGGTGATGAATCAGCATACAGGAGGGAGATTGTAAACTTGGCTGAGTAGTGTAATAACAACAACCTCTTACTCGATGTCAATAAGACCAAGGAACTGATTGTAGACTTCAGGAGAGGGAAACCAGAGGTCCATGAGCCGGTAATCATCGGAGGAGCAGAGGTGGAGAGGGATAGTAACATTAAATTCCTGGGTGTTGCTATCTCACAGCACCTGTCCTGGACCCACCATATAAATATTATTGCACAGAAAGTGCAATAGTGCCTCTACTTCCTCAGGAGTCTGTGGAGGTTCAGCATCTTATCGAAAGCCTTGGCAAACTTCAATAGATGTGTGGTGGAAAGTGTGCTGACTGGCTGCTTTACAGCCTGGTATGGGAACACCAATGCCTTTGAGTGGAAAATTCTACATAAGGTAGTGGATTTGGCCCAGTACATTATGGGTAGAACTCTTCCAACCATTGAGCACATCTGGATGAAATGTTGCTGTAGAAAAGCAGCATCAATCATCAAAGACCCTCTCCACCCAGGCCATGCTCTCTTCTTGCTGCTGCCATTGGGAAGAAAGTACTGCTGTCTCAGGACTCACCCCACCAGGTTCAAGGACATTTACTACCATCAGGCTCATGAACAAAGGGGAATAGCTACACTCATTTACAGGCACATTTAAGAATTATGTTATATTGTTAGTTCTTGCTTATTATTTGGTGCTATTTATAGTGCCTATAAAAAGTATGCACCCCCGCCCCCGCTGGACATTTTTGTGTCTTACTGTTTTACAACATTGAATCACAATGGGTTTAGTTTGGCTTTTTTGACATTGATCAACAGACTTCATGTCAAAGTGAAAACAAATTTCTACAAATTGGCCTAAATTTACTACACTTATAAAACACAAAATAATTGATTGCATAATTACTCACCCACTTCAAGTCGGTATTTAATAAATGCATCTTTGGCAGCAATTACAGCCATGAATCTGTGTGGATAGGTCTCTATCAGCTTTGCACATCTGGACACTGCAATTTTTCCCGATTCCTCATTACTAAACTTCTCAAACTCTGTCAGATTGCGTGGGGATTGTGAGTGAACAGCCCTTTTCAAGTCCAGCCACAAATTCTCAGTTGGATTGAGGTCTGGACTCTGACCTGGCCACTCCAGGACATTAACTTTGTTGTTTTTAAGCCATTCCTGCGTAGCTTTAGCCTTTATGCTTGGGATCATTGTCTTGCTGGAAAACAAATCTTCTCCCAAGTCGCATTTCTCTCACAGACTGCATCAGGTTTTCCTCCAGGATTTCCCTGTATTTTGCTGCATTCATTTTATCCTCTACCTTCACGAGCCTTCCAGGGCCTGCTGCAGTGAAGCATCCCCACAGCACCATGCTTCATGGTAGGGATGGTATATTTTTGATGATGTACGGCGTTTGACTTACGCCAAACATAGTGTTTGGTCAGATGGGCAAAACGTTCAATTTTGGTTTCATCAGACCATGGAACCTTCTTTCAGCTGACTTCAGAGTCTCACACATGCCTTCTGGCAAACGCTAGTCGAGATTTCATGGGAGAATTTTTCCAGCAATGGTTTCTCTTTGCCACTTTCCCATAAAGCTGCAACTGGTGAAGCACCCGGGCAACAGTTGTTCTATCTGCTGAAGTTTTAGCACATCCAGAGTTGTCACAGGTCTCTTGGTGGGCTCCCTCACTAGTCCCTTTCTTGCAGTCACTCAGATTTTGAGGACTGCCTGCTCTACGCAGATCTACAGCTGTGCCATATTCCTGATTATTGAGTTAACTGTACTCCAAGGGATATTCAGGGACTTGGAAATTTTCTAGTATCCATCTCCTGACTTGTGCTTTTCAATAACCTTTTTTGTGGAGCTGCTTGGAGTGGTCCTTTGTCTTCATGGTGTAGTTTTACATAGAACAAAACAGCACAGTACAGGCCCTTCACCCACAATGTTGTGCCGACCTTCAAACCCTGCCTCCCATATAACCCCCCACCACCTTAATTTCCTCTATATAACTGTCTAGTAGTCTATTAAATTTCACTAGTGTATCTGCCTCCACCACTGACTCACGCAGTGCATTCCACGCACCAACCACTCTCTGAGTAAAAAACCTTCCTCTAATATCCCCCTTGAACTTTTAAAGCCATGTCCTCTTGTATTGAGCAGTGGTGTCCTGGGGAAGAGGCGCTGGCTGTCCACTCTATCTATTCCTCTTAATATCTTGTATAGCTCTATCAGGTCTCCTCTCATCCTCCTTCACTCCGGAGAGTAAAGCCCTAGCTCCCTTAATCTCTCATCATAATGCACACTCTCTAAACCAAGCAGCATCCTGGTAAATCTCCTCTGTACCCTTTCCAATGCTTCCACATCCTTCCTATAGTGAGGCGACCAGAACTGGACACAGTACTCCAAGAGTGGCCTAACCAGAGTTTTATAGAGCTGCATCATTACCCCGTGATTCTTAAACTCTATCCCTCTACTTATGAAAGCTAACACTCCATAAGCTTTCTTAACTACCCTATCTATCTGTGAGGCAACTTTCAGTGATCTGTGGACATGTACCCCCAGATCCCTCTGCTCCTCCACACTCCCAAGTATCCTGCCATTTACTTTGTACTCTGTCTTGGAGTTTGTCCTTCCAAAGAGTACCACCTCACACTTCTCTGGGTTGAACTCTATCTGCCACTTCTCAGCCCACTTCTGCATCCTATCAATGTCTCTCTGCAATCTTTGACAATCCTTAACACTATCCACAATACCACCAACTTTTGTGTTGTTTCCAAACTTGCCAACCCACCCTTCTACCCCCACATCCAGGTCGATAATAAAAATCACGACAAGTAGAAGTCTCAGAACCAATCCTTATGGGACACCACTAATCACAACCCTCCAATCCGAATGTACTCCCTCCACCATGACCCTCTGATTTCTGCAGGCAAGCCAATTCTGAATCCACCTGGCCAAACTTCCCCAGATCCCATGCCTTCTGACTTTCTGAATAATCATCCTCCTCCTCCTCTCCCTTTTAGTCCAACTTAAAGTTGCCTTACCACCACCAACTGGACCGCAGTGTGGGGTGGAGAGTTGGGAAATAAAACCCTTACTAGTTCTTTATCGAATGAAAACTAAATGACCCCAAAAAGCCCTGTAGATGGTAAATAATGAAAGACATTATTGTGAATTAAATTAAATTTGAATTTGAATTAATTTAAATCTTACATCCACCCCACCACACGAGGGAGTAAACATCTTTGAGTTATGACTCCGTCGCAAAGTACAGACATGTGAATTTATAAGTCTAATGGCTTGTAGAAAGAAGCTGTCCCGTAGCCTGTTGGTCCTGGCTTTAATGCCGCGTTACTGTTTGCCAGACGGTTATGGTTGTTATGGTTGGGGTGACTGGTGTCCCTGATGATCTTCCAGGCCTTCTTTATGCAGCTGCTGCTATAAGTGTCCTCAATGGAGGGAGAAGTCACATGCACAGATGAGCTGGGCTGTCTCTACCACTCTATGCAGTGCTCAGTGATCAAGATTGGTGTAGTTTCCATACCAGGTGGTGATAAAGCCAGTTGGGAGACTCTCAATGGCGCCCCTTTTGAAGCTCTTAAGGATTTGGGGGCTGATGGCGAGTTTCTTCAGTTGCCTGAGATGGAAGAGATGATGTTGTGCTTTTATTGCCACACAGTTGGTGTGTACAGTTCAGGTGAGATCTTTGGTGATGTGTATACCAAGGAACGTGAAACTATTCACCCTCTCAACTGCAGTCCCATTGATGTTGATTGGGGCAAGACTGTCTCTGTTCCTTCTGTAATCCATGGTCAGTTCTTTTATTTTTTGGACATTGAGGGAGAAGTTTTTATCTTGGGCACAACTGCGTCAGGATATTAACCACTCCTGTGTGGGCTGTCTCATCACCACTAGAAATAAGGCCGATCAATGTCTTGTCACTTCCATAACTTGGTAAAGTTTTTAAATGAAACCTA
Source organism: Hemitrygon akajei (assembly GCF_048418815.1). Classification (NCBI taxonomy): domain Eukaryota; kingdom Metazoa; phylum Chordata; class Chondrichthyes; order Myliobatiformes; family Dasyatidae; genus Hemitrygon; species Hemitrygon akajei. The sequence goes on from NC_133126.1 coordinate 17,785,715, forward strand.
TCAACCCCCAAAGCTAGTAGTGCAGCCTGCTTTTGCTTTCTTTCAAGCTTATATGCTTCACATTGTAAAAGAATGTGTTCAACTTTCATAATGATGATAACACCGACTCTTCTTCTTCGGCTGTCCATCGATTTCGAGGACTTGGGAAAGTAGTATGGAAGACCAGCAGTTGCCCATACTGCAAGTCTCCCCTCTGCACACCACTGATGTTGTCCAAGGGAAGGGCACTAAGCTGATACAACTTGGCACCAGTGTCATCGCAGAGCAATGTGTGGTTAAGTGCCTTGCTCAAGGACACAACAAGCCGCCTTAGCCGCAGCTCGAACTAGCAATCTTCAGATCACTAGACCAACGCCTTAGCCACCTGGCCACAAACCAACACAACACCTACACACCCCTAAGTGATGTTTTCCAACAAGATACGAGGAATAGTAAAGCATAGTATGCCCAATTGTAAGTCGAGTCAATATCATTTCCTCTCTTCTTGTCTTAACCCCTCCTTCCATCAATCCAATCTTATGTATTCTGTAAAGGTGTCTCCCCTTATGCCTATTATCCTGCAAGTCTTTCCATTATCCCCTAATTCTTAGCCCCACTAACCCCATAGCTTCTGATTTGCTAAGTGGAAGGTTTATATCCACAGATCAACATTTAACGGCATTTTTGGTCAAAGAATTAACTCATTCATTCTCCTCAACACTTCTATGTGCAGGAAACCATATGAAGCAGACGTGTAATCCAGTACCTTGAATATGAAGTAAAATTTGAAGAGCTTCCAGCAGTAAATCTGACCTCCTGCTAGAATGACCTGTTTTAAGACTAGTCAAAGCCAAAAAAGAATCTAAACAAATTATAACTTTTCTAGGTCAAATTTCTTCCACCCCACTGTAAGCCCAAAATGATGGCCACAATTCTGCTGTATATACTGATAAATGGTTAGTAATATGTTTAAAAACACAAAATGCTGGCAGAACTCAGCAGGCCAGACAGCATCTATGGGAGGAGGTAGTGATGACGTTTCGGGCCAAAACCCTTCATCATCAGCCCGAAACGTCGTCACTACCTCCTCCCATTGATGCTGTCTGGCCTGCTGAGTTCTGCCAGCATTTTGTGTTTTTATTTATTTCCAGCATCTGCAGATTCACTCGTGTTGCCTCAGTAATATGTTTCTTTATTTTTACCTGTAATTCAGGCACAAAAACAGCCACACCAACATCCCCAGTAAAATTATCCCTTAATCCATCAGTAAAAATGTTTAACAATGGTTAACATATCACAATAATTTTTCTTAACATACTGATGAACCAACAGACTCTCAAGCATATCAGGATCCTTGGACTTCATTAAATCATGCAACCTAAAATCAACTAAAGACTTTGGGGAAAAAAAACACTGTGGGGTTACTGAAAAATCTGCAGTGGAACACATTGCATGATCCAGCAAACTGTTATTCCTAGCATGGTAAGAACCCAGCTACCCAGAACCAAAAACCACTCTACTTGTGATGTTCCCAATAGTCTTCCAACAGACTTTTAATGAGTGATCGTTCCTCTGCACCCTCAAATTAATCCAGTATGTTAACAACAGCTTCAACCTCTGCAACTGGAAGGGTAATTGTCCCATTTCAACCAGTAAAGCTGAAACAAGAGACAACCTTACTGCACCACACACAGTCTTAAAATCTGTGTTTGTATCATATCCAAACATTTTAAATTCAGAGATTAAGCTGATCCATTAGCCACACAGTCATAATCAAGTAAACAAATACAAATGGTCAACAGAGATTCTCATGTAGCACTCCAAGCATACCCACATAGACACCTAAGGATATTTAATGCCCCGTTACATTTATCAGTAAAATAATTCAGATTCAGTTTATTGTCATTTAAAAACCACAAATGCAATGCATTTAAAAAATGAGACAATGTTCCTCCAGAATGATATCAACAAAGCACATGACATAATAGACTACACCAGAAAATCCACATAACGTTTGGCAATCCCCAATCCAGAGTCCGGAGAGGCTGCTGCATATTAATATCGCACTACTGTCTTAGCGCGTTTCCCGGAAAGGAGCTCCAAATCCACCAGACAAAACAAGACCAAAAACTAAAGTTGCAAGACCACATAGTTACAACATATAGTTACAACAGTGCAAACAATACCATAATTTGATTAAAAAAAACAGACCATGGGCACGGTAAAAATAGTCCAAAGATGTTAAAAGACTCTAAGTTCGAAAGAAATCACCACACAGTTTCCACAAGTTCTCAGGGTCCCGATAGACTCGTCATCCCATGCCAGCGGCAGAAGGGAATACCCCGTTATGGATTTCCACGGCGCCACCCGACTCAGCCTCGCAGACGCAGCGCACAATGAAAACTCTGTCGAAACCAGCCTCGCAAACACAGCACACACTGAAAACGACCTGACCTGACCAATGCGAGTCCGTCAAACCTCCGAGCCTCCGACCATCTCCTCCGGCACAGCTTCTCCGAGCACCATCCTCTGCCAGGCGTATTAAGATGCCCCCACTAACAGCCACCGGTAACGCGACCCCGAGGACTGGGGGCCTGTTCTTCTCAGCAGAGACCCGGACCTCACAACAGCAGCAGCAACAAAGAAGGCCTTCCTGGAGATTTCCAGATGTTCCTCCATGCTCCGTGCTCCCACGTCCATTTTTCATCAGATTAGGATTGCGCACGGCACCCTGCTTGACAAATAACAAATAACGTTTCAGCTCAGGAGCAGCCGCTGCAAGCTGCGTCGCACCACCATCTTGAATTTTAGAATTAATCGACATGGTACTTCCATGTCAGCTTATTATTCAGCCACATGCCGAGAAATCTTTACACTGACACTGCTTCAAGAGTTTGATCGTATCATTTCAAATTAATTGCAGGTCTATTTTTCCTCATTTTAAAACACACAACTTGTGTTTTGGCTACAGGAAGCTTGAAACACCATCTATTTGCCCACTTTTTGACCTTATTAATCACTCATTCCCTCCTATGTACAGTTAAATTGCAATTTCTATCTCTGATCCATAAAGCTTCATCATCTGTAAAAAGTTATTTACCCATCCCAGTACCTATCTCAAAGAAAATATCATTGATCATAATATTAACCAATAAAAGGCTGCAAATACCATCTTGTGGGGTGCCATTCTCTGTCTCATAGAAGCCTGAATATACCTTACCTACCCTTACCTGCAAAGACCATCTAAATAAAAAACTCAGAGTAAAATTATATAGGCTTCCTATCACTCCTAATTTCTGTAATTTAATCAACTGACCCTCCCTCCATAACAGATCAGATACTTTTTCAATATCAAAAAATACTGCTGTTACAACTTCTTTATTTACATGTGGTTCCCTAATATCATCTTCCAAACATAAAACTGAATCCAATGTCATTCTACAATTCCGAATTCCACTCTGATATATCACACTATATCACCTCTCTTTTCCCTTTGAATATAATTCAACTGCTCTATTACCAACGTTCCATAAGTTTACACAAATGGGACGTTAGTGATATTTGTCTATAACTAAAAGGATCTGACGGTGGAGGGGGGGCTGATCCCATGTTTTAGAATAGGCACTACTCCTGCCATTTTCCATGAAGAGGGAAGATAGCCTAAACTCCAAATACGATTCAAAAATTTTAATATTATCTCAAGAGAGTTGTCAGCCATATGCTTAAATGTACAGTAACATATATCAGCCTTTCCTGAAGCAGCTTGACCTGTTCTATTAATAACATTCTTAAATTCACACAAAGAAAACTCTACATCACTAATACTGCCATTGCTACAGCTGGCTTCCAACACATCGGGGTTTTCACTTCGAGCCTTATCCCGACATTGTTTAGCCTCTTCACTTCAATTATTTTTATTAGGAATTGCAGCAAATAACCAAACCAGTAACTCAATCTTTTCCATTTCAGTAACAATCATATTGCCTTCTTTAATCAATACTGGAATGTTATTAGCTCTACGAATCTCACCCCCTCCCCACAACCATTATCTTAATCATTCCCCAACCATCTCCAAGTTTAATATTCCTTCCAATACCATCACAATATGTCTGCCAGTAAACCTTTTTTGCAACCTTCACTACTTTTCTCACCATGGCCTGTGCCCTTTTATACTGAATAAGGTCACTCAGAAACTGATACTTCTTAACTTTCCTAAGTGCCTTATTTCTCTCTCTAATTGCCTCTGCACACTCCTCAATCCACCATTGTACAACCTTTCTCCTATTAATGCCCTTTCTATTAGGAATCACTTCCACAGTTTGATGAATAATGTGACGTAACCTTTCACTGCAGAAACTCACATCATCCTCATCATTCAGTCCTGAGTGATATTCATCACATAAAACCTTAAACTTCTCTGAATTTGCTTTACCAAAATTGAACTTCTTAAAGGTGGCCTCCAGTCTCCTATATAAATCCAAGCTCAAGCTTATAAATTCAGGAAAATAATCGCTTCCCTAAGTTTCATTTCCCAGGATATCCCACTCACTCACTCCAGCCAGGATGTTCAAAACTGAAGTTAAATCTACAGCAGTTTCTGACCTATTATGAACATTGAATCTTGTATTCCTGCCATCATTAAGAAACACAAGCTGGGAAATGTTTAAAAACTCTTCTACAAACAAACCATTACCATCATTCTGCGAACAACCCCACGGTGAGCTATGTGCAAAAATTCCCACACCATACTACCCTTAATGAGCTAAAGTTAGGTGTGTTTTCCTACAAATCAATCGAGCTTTCCAAAAGGGTTTTAAAAATTTACCACTTTAATGCCCCTACCTGTTGAATCAAATACTTCTGCTACAATTACTTTCTACACTTCATTCACATCCACATCTCTATGTCCTATCCCTTTCCTAATAAAACTTGCAACAGCATACCCTCTAACAACTAACCTATCTCGTTTAATTTCAATATACTGAAAAATAGCATAAGCCAAATTTAAAGAGCAGGCCGAGGGGTAATTCAGTAAAAAACCACGTAAAAAATTCCTAACCTATAAATATCTGAAAAAATGTGTATTAGAGATATCATATTTATCCATTAACTGTGAAAAAGACATTAAACAGTCTTGTAAAATCAAATCTAAAAAAGTTTTTATTCCCTTAATTTTCCATGTTAAAAAAGCCTTATCCAAAGTTGATGGTTTAAAAAAGAAATTAGAATAAATGTTACTAGAAAGTAGAAAATCATTTAATTCAAAAAATCTACGAAATTGAAACCAGATTTTTAAAGTATGTTTAACAATAGGGTTGAGAGCTTGTCTACCTATTCTGGAGAGTGAAAACGGAAGGGGAGCTCCTAATAAAGAAGCTAACGAAAACCCCATTACTGAATTTTCCTCCAACTGTAACCATGAAGCGTGATCTTGTCCGTCTATATCATAAATCAAAAAAGGAATATAATGAATATTAATTGCCCAATAATAAAATCTAAAGTTTGGTAAAGCCAGTCCTCCATCTTTTCAAAAACAATTAATAGCTATCAGTTATAAACAGTTAATGAATGCTCGCATGTTGCCTAATGATAGGGTTCAATGCACCTGGGAAGTAGAACTTCAACATTCACTTTCAGATAATCAATGGAGTAAAATTATTATTTAGTCAATAATTCATCTATCTGCGCACACCATTCCTTAATTCAGTTTAAGATAGTACACAGGGCCCATATGTCCAAAGATAAATTGGCGCATATTTTTCCTAATATAAGCCCTATTTGTGACAGATGTAACGCAGAAGTGGCTACTCTAACTCATATGTTTTGGTCATGTGTAAGTTTAAACAATTTTTGGAGGGATGTGTTTGGAATATTATCTAAAGTTGTAGATGTGGATGTACAACCTAATCCACTTACAGCAATTTTTGGGATTATTCCAGAGGAAGTAAGCAAAGTGTCTGCTTCCACTCAACATGTGATAGCTTTTTCAACTTTACTGGCTAGGAGAGCTATTTTGCTACACTGGAAAGATTCTAACCACCTACTGTTTTCTATTGGCTCTCCTCCATTATATCATGTCTAAGCTTGGAGAAAATTAGAAGCCGGACATTTGATACATCCTTTAATTTTGAACAAGTCTGGTGACCCTTTATTCAATATTTTCACAGGATTTAATTTATTTTTATTTATTTATTTTTCTTTCTTCTCTTTGGGGAAAATCCTTATTCATGAAGGTTCAGAGATGACTGGAAGGATGTTTTTTTTCTCTCTCTTTTTTTTAAATTTTATCCTCAATTGGACTGCCCAATCTTTCTTTTTCTTTCTTTTTTTCTTTCTCTTTTTTTTTGTTTCAGTTTAGTTAGTGGGTTTTTTTCCTTTATCAATAAAATTTCCAATCTTTTTTTTATGATTGCTATGAGGAGTTCTAGTTTTTTTTTAACCATTGTATATATAACAGCATAATATTTTACCTATTTGATTTTGACATTATATACTCTGTTTTTATTATTGCTGTTTATATGTCTTTTATATTATCTGTTTGCTAAACTCCTCCTCTGATTTGTATATTCTTTATTTGAAAATCAATAAGATTGAAAAATGAAATGAATTTCAATATAATCCTACAAGGAAAAACTTAAATGTGATAACAACCATGATTTCCTGAATACATACTGTATAACATCAGGAGGATTTGATAAATGAGAAATAAACTCCTTACAGTCTTGACCATTGGAAATCAAGCTTCTTACATTCCACTGCAATATTCTTAAACCCATTATGTACCTTCACAAGGAGACTGAAATACAGATACCCCACCCATTAAAGCTTCACTTACAGCTACCCACATAACACCAGTTATACCCAAATATTTTTCAGCAGCCTTCAATATAATTTTAGTTTTCTCAGTGTGACTAGATGTCTGAGCAGTACAATTCACCACATCTGTTATAAACATCACAAACTTCATTCTATCAAGTAAAGTATCTTTGGTAAGAAAAGTACGATGCCAATATGTCGCCTCACATTCTGTTCTCTGACTGATAATACTTTATCAACATTTGGTTTAACTTTTTGCAAGGCTCTGCATAAGACACACCTAACTGTACTTTAAGTCAAGTCAAGTCACTTCTTATTGTCATTTCAACCATAACTGCTGGTACAGTACACAGTAAAAACTAGACAATGTTTTTCAGGACCATGGTGCTACATGAAACAATACAAAAACTACACTGAACTACGTAAAACAACACAAAAACTACACTAGACTACAGAGCCACCCAGGACTGCATAAAGTGCACAAAACAGTGCAGGCATTACAATAAATAATAAACAAGACAATAGGCACAGTAGAGGGCAGTAGGTTGGTGTCAGTCTAGGCTCTAGGTATTGAGGAGGCTGATGGCTTGGGGGAAGAAACTGTTACATAGTCTGGTCGTGAGAGCCCGAATGCTTCGGTGCCTTTTGCCAGATGGCAGGAGGGAGAAGAGTTTGTATGAAGGGTGCATGGGGTCCCTCATAATGCTGTTTGCTTTGTGGATGCAGCATGTGGTGTAAATGTCTGTATTGGTGGGAAGCGAGACCCCGATGATCTTCTCAGCTAACCTCACTATCCGCTGCAGGGTCTTGTGACCCAAGATGATGCAATTTCTGAACCAGGCAGTGATGCAGCTGCTCAGGATACTCTCAGTACAACCCATGTAGAATGTGATGAGGATGGGGGGGTGGGAGATGGACTTTTCTCGGCCTTCACAGAAAGTAGAGACACTGCTGGGCTTTCTTTGCTATGGAGCTGGTGTTGAGGGACCAGGTGAGATTCTCCGCCAGGTGAACACCAAGAAATTTGGTGCTCTTAACGATCTCTACGGAGGAGCCATTGATGTTCAGTGGGGAGTGGTCGCCCTGTGCCCTCCTGAAGTTAACAACCATCTCTTTTGCTTTGTTCACATTCAGAGACAGGTTGTTGGCTCTGCACCAGTCCGTTAGCCGCTGCACCTCCTCTCTGTAAGCTGACTCATTGTTCTTGCTAATGAGACCCACCACGGTCATGTCATCAGCAAACTGGATGATATGGTTTGAGCTGTGTGTTGCAGCACAGTCGTGGGTCAGCAGAGTGAACAGCAGTGGACTGAGCACACAGCCATGGGGGGCCCCTGTGCTCAGTGTGATGGTGTTGGAGATGCTGCTCCCGATCCGGACTGACTGAGGTCTCCCAGTCAGGAAGTCTAGGATCCAGTTGCAGAGGGAGGTGTTCAGGCCCAGTAGGCTCAGCTTTCCAATCAGTTTCTGAGGGATGATTGTGTTGAATGCTGAACTGAAGTCTATGAACAGCATTCGAATGTACGTGTCTTTTTTGTCCAGGTGGGTTAGGGCCAGGTGGAGGGTGATGGCAATGACATCGTCTGTTGAACGGTTGTGACGGTACATGAACTGCAGGGGGTCCTGTGAGGGGGACAGCAGGGTCTTGATGTGCTTCATGACGAGCCTCTCAAAAAATTTCATGATGATGGATGTGAGTGCAACGGGACGGTAGTCATTGAGGCAGGACACTGAAGACTTCTCCGGCACGGAGACGATGGTGGTGGCCTTGAAGCACATTGAAACGATGGCACTGCTCAGGGAGGTGTTGAAGATGTCAGTGAGAACATCTACTAGCTGGTCTGCACATCCTCTGAGCACTCTGCCAGGAATGTTGTCTGGTCCAGCAGCCTTCCATGGGCTTCAGCTGAATTTCAGCTGCCTTCTTAAGCAGTTCACATCCTCTATAAGTTACACTATGTTCTCCTCCGCAATTACAACAATTAAACATTCCGCCTTCACAATCTTCATACTTATGTCCCCCACCACACTTACTACATCTTAGTTTCCCACATGCCCAAACCTCTGACATTTCTAACATCTAAATGGGAGTGGAATATAAGCTATTTATCCTTTCCCCATTTCTGACTACTTGCAATCTCTTTACCTCCTTAACCTTGCTTCCCAATCAATAAGATTTGACCTCTTCTTTCTAAAGGCCGAGACAAACTAGATGTGGAAAGAACATTTCCCATGGTGGGGGAGTCTAGGACAAGAGGGCACAGCCTCAGGATGGAGGGGCATCCATTTAAAACAGAGATGCGGAGAAATTTCTATTGCCAGAGGGTGGTGAATTTGTGGGATTTATTACCACAGACAGCTGTGGAGGCTAGGTCGTTGGGTGTATTTAAGGCAGAGATTGATAGGTTCTTGATTGGACATGGCATCAAAGGTTGCAGGGAGAAGGCCAGGGAGTGGGACTGAGAAAGGGAAAATAAAGGATCAGCCATGAATAAATAGCAGAGCAGACTCGATGGGCCAAATGGCCTAATTCTACTCCTATGGCTTATGGTCCTATGGAAATCTCCACCAGAACACCCATTATAACACCTCTAACTCCTCTATTTTCATTGGGCAACATAGATACTATATTTTTGCCAATTAAAGCCTTCAAATGTAATGCCTTCTCATGCTGTTTCTCATCCTTACAAACAATTAACACATTGTCTCCTCTTAAAGTACAAGCACAATCCATATTCCCTGTAGCCAATTTTAACTCTGTAGGTAATTTAATGGGATTGATAGAGGAAAGCTGTTCTGATTCAAATTTAAACAATACCATGAAGTCTTCTTTCTTTTTTTCAAAATACCCCACCCTTCCTCTCCACCACTTGAAATCATTCCAATATTATATTTCTTTTTCCATTTTCCAGATCTAGATTCAACTTCATTCCAACCTCCTCCCACCAACCCATACTCACCCACTTGCAGTTCCTTTTTCAGAGCTGCCCTCCTACTTGAATCTACACTATATCCCAACAGAGAAGGAAAAGTCTGATTATAAACCTCATGGCCATACCCACCCTGGGAAAGGCTTCCGGAGTAAACCCCGGGGAAGAAATCTGGAGCGCAGGTCCATAAGGCAGTTTGATGTTGTTTACAACTTCACTTTGGCAACATCTGTTTCACCGCTTGCCCTTCCCTGGACTACACCAGTGACATGGAGAGGGGCAGCCCACTGCATGGGCAACAGCTGGTTCTTTAAACTTTCCCACCCTGGCTTGCATCCTGGAGAAGACAGAGTCTACCAGAGGCACAAACCCATAATCTCCTGGGATCGATGGCTGCCAGCAGCACCAACCACCACTCCTCCAACCTCAAGCTGAGCCAGAGAGCCTGGTTCAATTCAGTTGGACCATCTAAATACAGGTGGCCTCCATTTAACTAATTATGTGACTTCTAAAACCAATTGGCTGCTCCAGTGATGATTTGGTGTGTCATATTAAAGGGGGTGAATACTTAAGCAATCAATTATTTTATTTTATATTTGTAATTAATTTAGATCACTTTGTAGCGATCTGTTTTCACTTTGACATGAAAAGTCTTTTTCTGTTGATCAGTGTCAAAAAAGCCAAATTAAATCCACTGTGACTCAGTGTTATAAAACAATCAAACATGGAATCTTCTGTAACTCCCTGGTTAAGATTTTTACTGCTATGCTGTAGGTATTTCGTTTTAGTAGTTCTGCAAGAGCAGTTTGTTTGGGTGTGAGCTAAGATAAGGGCCTTTGTTGTTCAACTTCGGAATCTTGTGTCAGCCAATCAGGATGGTGGAATTGGGAGAAGTTTCTAGAGAACACTGGGCAGAGAGGTTTTCGTGAGGGTCACTGGTGGAGGTCAGAGTCTCTTTTGGCAGGAGCTGGGAGAGGACAGGAGGGAAGATGGCTGAGGATAATGTCCCTGTTGCACAAGGTGCTTTGTGAGATGAATGGCTTCCAGGAGGAATGACCTATCCTCTCATGGGAGAGCCCGTTTGTTTGAGATGGATTTCGAGCGACATTTGGAAGGTGGTGTGCGATTTCACACAGACTGAGGGTCCAGCGCATGAGTTAAAGACAACTGCATGATAAGCTCCAATTTACGTGCACATGTGATCTGGGTTAACTAATGGGCCCTTTTTATTTTTGTTCTTTTTCCTACTAACAGTTCGATAAAACTGACATTTGTAGATACAGTTTCTTTATAATTGTGTGCAGTGTAAGAGCTGTTATTTCTTGCCATCAGCTAATTGCATGGGAGCAATATTTACACAGCTTTCACACAGACCGGAGCTTGGGTGGGCCCAGGTTTGGTGGGATTCAAGTCAGATCTACCCTAGACATACAGAGACTGTGTAAGGTGGCTTTCTCACCACTGAGTCTGGTGGCTGTCTGCGAGGAGCTAACGAACTATATCTATAGAGACGCCCAGTAAAAGGGGGTTTCACTTCCAAATGGGGGGGGGGGGGTGAATACCTTTTTTACCACTGTATTTATATATGCATTTCCACAGTTTGCTTACAACTAACAATTCCTGATGTTTACAGTTTACAGTTACTGTTCTATAGATTTGCTAAGTATGCCTGCAGAAAGAGAATCTCATGTATGTGGTGACATGTACTCTGATAATAAATTTGACTTTGAACTTTGAACTTGAAATAGGAACACTAGAAGCTATTTGATCCTTCCCACGTATACTCCTCTCTTCAATAAGATTATGTCTGGTCTTCTTCCTCAATGAGACACTCCTACCCTACCTGAAAGAAAAGAATTTGCTGAACTATGGAGAGAGGGTGGGGAAGAGGGACAGTATGCATTTGAAGGACTGAATGGCCTTTATCTCTCAAATTAAAGTTCAATTGTCATTCAACCCATGTGTACAACTAAATGAAACATTGTTCTTCTGTGGCCAAGGTGCAAAAAAATAGTACATACAGTCACACTCAGCACATAGCACATATAGTTATGACAGCACATGCAGCATAGCTCGAGTGTTCTCTTCCAGGATGAAATACACTTGACATTGCTATTGAATGCCTGAAGAGGGATATAAGATGAAGAATGACGTAGCTTCAATGGGGTCTGTATACTGCACCAGCAAACCAAAGAACTTACCTGAGACATACTTAGGGACTGGGCTGTAAAAGAATATTAAAAACGCAAACACAAGAAAATCTGCAGATCCTGGAAATTCAAGCAACACACACAAAATGCTGGTGGAACGCAGCAGGCCAGGCAGCATCAGATCTGTAAAAGAATATTACTTCTTCTGCTCTCAAAGTACAAAGTACAAATTAAATTTATTATCAAGGTACATATATGTCACCATATACAACTTAAGAAGATTAATTTTCTTGCAGGAATACTCGATAGAACTTTTGAATAATAGCCAGAACAGAATCAATGAAAGACCACACCAAATTGGGCATTTAACCAGTGTGCAAAAGATAGCAAAATGTGCAAATACAACAGAGAGAAATAACAATAATGAATAGGTAAGCAATAAATGTCAAAAACATGAGATGAAGTGTCCTTGAAAGTGAATCCACCGGGAAAACCACAATGACAGATCAAGTGAAGGTGAGTGAAGTTCTCCCCTTTGGTTCAACAACTTGATGGTTGAGCGGTCATAACTGTTCCTGAATCTGGTGGTATAAGTCCTGAGGCTCCTGTACCTTCTTCCTGATGTAAGCAGTGAGAAGAGAGCACATCCTGGTAGAGGGACTCTTTGATGATGGATGCTGCTTTCCTGCAAAAGCACTTTGTATAGATGTGCTCAGTGGTGGGGAGGGCTTTACCCATGATAGACTGGATTGTATCCATTACTTTTTGTAGGATTTTCCATTCAGGGGCATTGGTTGAAGGTGAGGAAGGTCCCACCCTCAGTGTCAATTTCCTGAGGTTGAGGATGGGACCTATTGAACTAACCTTTGTTCTATGAAACATAGAAACATAGAAAATAAGTGCAGGAGTAGGTCATTCGGCCCTTCGAGCCTGCACCGCCATTCAGTATGATCCTGGCTGATCATCCAACTCAGAACCCTGTACCTGCTTTCTCTCCATACCCCCGATCCCTTTAACCACAAGGGCCATATCTAACTTCCTCTTAAATATAGTCAATGAACCGGCCTCAACTGTTTCCTGTGGCAGAGAATTCCACAGATTCACCACTCTCTGTGTGAAGAAGTTTTTCCTCATCTCGGTCCTAAAAGGCTTCCCCTGTATCCTTAAACTGTGACCCCTCATTCTGGACTTCCCCACCATTGGAAACAATCTTCCTGCATCTAGCCTGTCCAATCCCTTTAGAATTTTAGACATTTCAATAAGATTCCCCCTCAATCTTCTAAATTCCAGTGAGTATAAGCCTAGTCGATCCAGTCTTTCTTCATATGAAAGTCCTGCCATCCCAGGAATCAATCTGGTGAACCTTCTCTGTACTCCCTCTATGGCAAGAATGTCTTTCCTCAGATTAGGGGACCAAAATTGCACACAATATTCTAGGTGCGGTCCCTGCTCCTGTACTCAAATCCTTTTGCTATGAATGCCAACATACCATTTGCCTTTTTCACTGCCTGTTGTACCTGCATGCCCACCTTCAATGACTGGTGTACAATGACACCCAGGTCTCGTTGCATCTCCCCTTTTCCTAATCAGCCACCATTCAGATAATACTCTGTTTTCCTGTTCTTGCAACCAAAGTGGATAACCTCACATTTATCCACATTAAATTGCATCTGCCATGAATTTGCCCACTCACCTAACCTATCCAAGTCACCCTGCATCCTCTTAGCATCCTCCTCACAGCTAACACCGCCGCCCAGCTTCGTGTCATCCGCAAACTTGGAGATGCTGCATTTAATTCCCTCGTCTAAATCATTAATATATATTGTAAACAACTGGGGTCCCAGCACTGAGACTTGTTGTACCCCACTAGTCACTGCCTGCCATTCTGAAAAGGTCCCGTTTACTCCCACTCTTTGCTTCCTGTTTGCCAACCAATTCTCTATCCACATCAATACCATACCCCCAATACCATGTGCTTTAAGTTTGCACACTAATCTCCTGTGTGGAACCTTGTCAAAAGCCTTTTGAAAATCTAAATATACCACATCCACTGGCTCTCCCCTATCCACTCTACTAGTTACATCTTCAAAAAATTCTATAAGATTCGTCAGACATGATTTTCCTTTCACAAATCCATGCTGACTTTGTCCAATGATGTCACCTCTTTCCAAATGTGCTGTTATCACATCTTTGATAACCGACTCTAGCATTTTCCCCACCACCGATGTCAGACTAACCGGTCTATAATTCCCCGGTTTCTCTCTCCCTCCTTTTTTAAAAAGTGGGGTTACATTAGCCACCCTCCAATCCTCAGGAACTAATCCAGAATCTAAAGAGTTTTGAAAAATTATCACTAATGCATCCATTATTTCTTGGGTTACTTCCTTAAGCACTCTGGGATGCAGAGCATCTGGCCCTGGGGATTTATCTGCTTTTAATCCCTTCAATTTACCTAACATCACTTCCCTACTAACATGTATTTCCCTCAGTTCCTCCATCTCACTAGACCCTCGGTCCTTTACTATTTCCGGAAGATTATTTATGTCCTCCTTAGTGAAAACAGAACCAAAGTAGTTATTCAATTGGTCTGCCATGTCCTTGTTCCCTATGATCAATTCACCTGTTTCTGACTGTAAAGGACCTACATTTGTCTTGATTTGTCTATGTATCCAACTCTGCCACCACAAGATATGTGGGAGAAACACAGGTCCATCCTCCCATTCCCAATGTCTGGGCACTCAGTCTAGCACCACCGATCACAGCAGTGATTCCTACTAAAAAGTAGCTTTCTTGGAGTGCCTGTCATAAGGCCTACAAATGGTCCTTGGAGAGGTTTACAGACACTGAGCAGAAAACCTCTGCGGCAATACAAGCAATGTATTAGGATTATGGTGCGACTGCTGAGGGAAAAGAATGATTAAGTTACTGGATTAAACAAAGCACTGTGGTATCGATCCACAAGACAGGAGTTCAACTGGTATGTGGGAACAATGAATATTATTAATCCAGTCTTGCTAAATGGTAACCATTAGCCCAATTGGTTAATGATTCACACTGACCATCAATCACCTGTTTACACTAATCCCACTAATCTATTTTATGCACACCACCGCCCCTGCAGAAGAAATCTCCAGTTTCCAACTTCCTTACACAAATGTGACTTCAGATGCATCAGACTCTTGGGTGTCTCCTCAGGTCTATAGCAGGAATGGATGAGAAGTTCATATTCAGATTTATTTACCTCATCGCAGATACATGAAAACATATAGTGAAATACTGTATGCTATTTGTGTTAACAGCTAAAACACCCAAAGGTGTGTTGGGGGTAGCCCAGAAGTATCACAAAAAACATTACCTTTGCTAGTAACACCTGCCTCTAGTGAATAAATTACAAAAAGATGTAGGGTTAGAAATGATGCAGTGTCGGAGAGCTACTTGAGGGCTACGGATTTTAAAGAAGATAAAAATTAACTTCGTCACATATACATCAAAACATTGAAGCATACAGTGAAATGCATCATTTGCAACAGATCAAATCAGCGAGGCAATTTCCTGGCAGCCTGCAAGTGTTGGCATGATTCCAGTGCCAACATAGCATGCCCACAATTCTCCAACCATAACCTGTATGGTTTTGGAATCTGGAAGGAAACTGGAGCACCTGAAGGAAACCCGTATGATCACGGGGAGAATGTACAACACCTTACAGACAATAGTGGGTATAGAATCCTGTGGTAAACACTGGAACTGTCTTAGCATCACTCTAGTTGCCTCGCGAATGTACCATACATAAAAAGAAGCTATAATTGCAAATTCTTAGCTACACACACAAAATGCTGGAGAGACTCAGAAAGTCGGGCAGTAGCTATGGAAGGGGGTAAAGAATCAATGTTTTTGGCCAAGACCCTTCATCAGGACTCTACCTTTCCTTCCACTGTAGCTCCACTTTCTCTACCCCCGGACCCTAATGCTGGACGATGGAGATCTTGGTCAGTGTGGTTCACGTAGCAAGAAAAGCTGGGAGGCTGATTTGTGAGAAATCGCCAGCTTTCCATCACTCTAAACTGTAGTAAATTTGTACAGTATCGAATGCCAAGTAATCTGTGTGCCCTGATGATAACTGACCTGGGCAGAAGTTCCGGATAATATATATACTTCCTGGCAGCTATAGGAGATGTACACCGTTTCTAGTGAGATAGAATATTATTCATACAGTTGCAGTACATATCCAACATGTTAGGCAAATGCAACTGCTCCTCCATCTTCATGACAGCTTGTCATGCTTTCAAATATTGGCTGCTCCGCTGAGAAGCAGCTCCAACTTATTCAGTGCTTCTTACAGAATCTGACACAGGTTTCACAACAAGTCAGTGTTGTCTACAGTAAATCCTTAGTTGAAAAAATATGGAGCAAAATGTAATGTAATTGTTGTAAATTTAAAAGTAATGTACGTAGTGTTATAGATGGCAATCCTTAAATGAAGCTAAAATGTGTAAGAAAATTGGTGTCTTAACTGTAGCCCAACAGATGAAGCTAATGTGTATTATAGAGGGAAATTTGATTCTGAAATTGGTATGTTTTGTAACTACAAAACATAAAACCAATTGAAGGAAAAACACGTGTGTTGGGGATAACTCGTGGATGTTTTACTTTTATTTTCGTGAGGAGCGCACTTATGACGTGGTGACATAATGGTGTATGCCATTCACATACTTTTACATATAGCCCATAATGAATTATGTAAACAACAAATAATGCTTAATCAAAGTATATATTTACAATATTACTCAAATGTTGCTAAAGTATTAAATAGACAACATTCCTCCCTATTTAGCTATAAACCAACTCAATATAGAATACATCTCAACTTATATACACACATAAGTACACATTATATATAACATGGATGGAGAGCAAGTCTGAAAATCTGGCAGGATGTTGGGAAAGGTAAGGCACACCCAGCCTGGAGACACCAGGCAAAGTCATTTGAGTCCAAATAATTGATCGTTATAGAATGTCTTTCTGGTGCTTCCTGCTTTGTCCCCTTTCCCTTCCCCTTTTCTCAATCATGATACCATGATTCCCCTCTCCCTGCCCCTTTTCACTTTCACTCACATACTCACCTATTCAGTATATGTACAAAAAACTTCAGTGCTGTATATATATTTCTGACTCTTGTGGGATAACGTCTTTGCCAGCAGGGGTGGGGGGGGGGGGGTCACTTGACTTGACGGGGAGATTTGTCGTTATGAAACAATATCAGGTTCTGGGTTCTCTCCGTGGTGTTGTAAGAGTTGACTCTGTGACTGCAGGAAGTGGTTCTGACAGATCTGGACACCTTTCCTCTCTAACAATTGCCCCTTCTCTCTTCAACTGATCAATGTGTCATCTCCATATGCCATCAGACACAATCTCGACTGTGTGGGAAAGTTGTCCAGTTTTGTCCTTAATCTTTCCTAGTATTCATTTCTGATCACTTCTGTGGTCCCTTGCCAGGATTGTCTGGGAGTCTGGGAGTTCTGGATTGTCTGGGAATGAAACATCAAATCTTCTTGTCTGAGGAGCCCTCAATTTGTCTCAGCTATTTGCCCTGCATACTCCTCTTGAGATTGGGTTTGAGTAGATCCACACAAGCATAAGGGACAGCCCAGGAATAACATAGCTGGTGAGTTGCTGGTTGTGGAGTGTGCTGCATCGTGATATGTAGGGAGGAAATTGGCGAGCTTCTGATTCAGTGTTAGAATAATGTGTTCTGCTGGCATCGCTTGCAGAATGTTCTTTGGACTCGGGACAAAACTTTCCACCAAGCCATTTGTAGCTGGGTGGCATGGCACAGATGTATTATGTCTTATTCCATTCATTTTCAGGAATGACTGAAATTGTTCTGCAACAAACTATGTCCATTGTCACTGACAAAGTGTTCTGGGACACCAGTCCTTGAGAACAGGTTTCTCAAAACATCAACAGTGTGCAAGGCTGTAGCAGAAGCAAGTGGGAACACTCCTAGCCACTTTTGCCCATGAATGGTCTGCACAATCCACATGAATCCTCTGCCAGGTCAATGTAGGTCATTCTGAGGGATGGAGAGTTAGTGCTCCTGGCATCTCCTGGCCACGTTGTCACCTCAATCAGCCCATGGCAAGTTGCTCAATCTGTTGATCTATCTGAAGCCACCAGACAAAGCTTCAAGCCAACACTTTGATTTTGACCACACCTAGATGACCGGCACGTAGCTCTTCCAACACTTTAGCTCTAAGCTTGGATGGCACAACAACTCTCAATCCCCACTTAAGGCAACCCCTGTCAAGGGCAAGTTCATCCCGGCGCTGGTTAAAATGGAGAAACTGGAATTTCTGGTGCATGTTCCAGCAATTTTGGGAGGCCATGTAGACCTGAGACAGAGTGGAGTCTTTTCTGGTTTCCCTTTGGATCATCTCTGTCATAATAGGGAGACTTTCAGTTTGCGTTAGGGAGAATAGGTCAAGAGGAATGTCCTCTTTTCAGGTATTTCCTTTTCCAAGGGTCAGCATAACAATCCATCAGCATTTCAATGATAAGCTTTCCTCTTGAATTCGATCTTGTAATTCTGTCCTCCAAGAAGCAGAGTCCATCTCTGCATTCATACTGCTGCTGTTAGTGGAAAACCCTTCTGTAGATTGAAAATGGACACTAATGACTGATGATCAATAGTGAGGGTGAACTCTCTGCCATACAACTATTGGTTAAAGTATTTATAACCCAAACCAGACTCACGGGCTCTCTGTCAATCTGTGTGTAAGTTTTCTCTGTAGTTGTGAGGGACAGTCTATGGGGTGTTCACTTCCATCACTCGTAACATGTGACGTGACTGAACCTATAGCATAAGACAAGGTGTCAAAGGCAAGCTTCACTGTCCCATGTAGATTATAATGTGTGAGTACAGTGTCTGACTTCACCATTTCCTTTGCCTTTTGGAAAGGCATCTCACACTGCTTTGTATTTATCCATTTTATCCTAATCTGTAATCATGATTTCAGGGGAGGAGTACAGAAGATAGATTTGGTAGGAACCTGCTATAGTCATTTGCAAATCCTGGAAAAAAATGACCATAACTGCAACACATCCTTTTGCCTTGGAGCATCCACCACTGCTTGAATTTTCACAGCACACCTGCAATCCTTGGGAGCCAATAGTATGGCCACAGTAAGTGATGTTTGGTTAAAGAATTCACACTTGTTGCATTGTTCTCTGAACCCATAATCTTCTAAACTTTTTAATCCTGCCTTGAGATTTTAAAGGTGTTCCTTGTCATCCTTACTGGTAACAGTGATGTCATCCAGGTAATAGTGAGTACCTTGGCAGCCTTGCAGATGCCAGTCCATAGCTTTTTGCTAGAGTGCAGGTGTGGATGCTACTCCAAAAAATCAGCCTATTACAGCAAGAAAGCCCTTTGTGATTGTTTATGCTGAGAAACACTTTGGACTCTCCTTCCATCCCCATCTTGTATGTAGACCTCCGATAAATACACTTTGCTGGTCTTTCCCTCCAGAAAGGTTTGCAAAGATATCCTCTATCCTTGGCAGAGTGTATTGATCTACTCTCAGTATTGGATTGATGATGAGCTCAAAATCACCACACATCCTTCTTGGCTACTGGGACCAGTAGCATTGCCAATGAGCTCCATTCAATATTGAAATAAATTCTTCCAGCTTCAATGTGATCCTGCTCCCTGACTACTTTATCATTGATGATATAAGGAACCAGGTGAGCTTTGTAAAATTTCAGTGTGGCATTTTCATTTAACACTACTTTTCCCTTGATATGTTTGAGTTTACCCACGGCATCCTTCAACACAGCTGTGGCATCATCTAGAATCTTTCTGAATTTGCTTTCAGTTGACTCTATTGCAATGGATGGTGCATGCAAATAGTGGATAGATCTCCAATTAAAAAGTAGTTGTCTCAGCCAGTCATGCCCCCACAATGCTGGTGCTCCTGTTTTTACTACATACATATAACCATATAACAATTACAGCATGGAAACAGGCCATCTCGGCCCTTCTAGTCTGTGCCAAATGCTTACTTTCACCTAGTCCCACCAACCTGCACTCAGCCCATAATCCTCCATTCCTTTCCTGTCTGTATACCTATCCAATTTTACTTTAAATGACAATATCAAACCTGCCTCTACCACTTCCACTGGAAGCTCATTCCACACAGCTACCACTCTCTGAGTAAAGAAATTCCCTCTCGTGTTACCCCTAGACTTTTGCCCCTAACTCTCAACTCATGTCCTCTTGTTTGAATCTCCCCTACTCTCAATGGAAAAAGCCTACCCATGTCAACTCTATCTATCCCCCTTCCAATGTGGCTGGTTGATTGTTGCATTTCACTGTCACAAATGTCATTCCCACAGGAATTATCTTTTCACTATTGTAAATTCTTAGATGGATATCTGCAGGCTTTAGTACAGCATCTTTGAAAAGCCATTCAATCTCATTTTGTGTAATGATTGAAACAGTCGAGCCAGTGTCCAATTCCATTTTAATTAATTTGCCACTCATGTGTTGTAAGCTATATTAATTGTCTCTTGTTAGTTTTTACATGGTAAATCTTAAGACTACTCAGTTCTTTATCACTCCGATCATTATCAGATTTTTCAACAGTATACAGATTAGTTCTCCTTTTGAAACTATAACTTGACTTTTTATCTTTTTTCTCCTCCCTGTACAGTCCATTTATTGTTTGCCCAACATGCTCCTTGTATGTGTCCTACTTTGTATTTTCTGCAAGATTTGCCATTAAACCTGTATTGGTCTGGTGTATTTGAGCCCCTGCCACAATGGTAACACAATTTTTAGGTCAGGGAGGTTTTTGTTTAGACATTATAATTTTGTTCATGCTCACTTTCTTTCTGACTGCAAATCAATTGTGTCTCTGGCTGCTGTTTACATTGATACAGTGATTTCAACTGTTCTTTTCAATGTGAGTTGGGCTTCAGTAAGAAACTGATTTTGAATGTGAGATTCCACAAGCTAAATGATCTCTCAGTGTATCATTAAGCCCATTACTGAACTGACAATGCTCAGACAATTTCTCCAGTTCAGCCATGTATGCTGAAATGGGCTTTGTAACCTTTTGATCACAAAGGTTCAAAGCTTCAAAGATTCATTTCATTGTCAGAGTGTGCATGCACAATTCAACTCTGATATTTGCCTTTTCTGAGTTTGAGAAACATAAGAAATCTGCTTAAGAAACTTAGTGTTCTACAATCAACAATGGGTTTGGTTCTAAATGTTCCTGCATTATTTCCACAATATCAGCAAAGTTCATTTCGGTTGGTTTGGTTGGAGCAGTTAAACTTCAAAGGAAACTGCATGTTCTTCCACTTATTGCACTCAATAATACTGGCACTTGCTTTTCATTGTCTATTTAATTTGATGCAAAGTACTGCTGAATACATTCTCTATACTATGACTCATTGTTTATGACAATGAACTTTGCATGTTTCCTAACTTTCTTGTAACTCTTCTCTTCTTCCAAAAAAAACGTGCTGCATTTCGACAGGTAGGTAGTCTCATGTTTACTCATCGCCGCTGTTATGTTTTGTATCTCCAAAGCATAAAACTAATTGAAAGAAAAACACTGGAGCGGGGGATAACTCATGTACGTTTTGGTTTTGTTTTAGTGAGGGGCGCATTTATGACATGGTGACGTAATAACATATGCCATTCACACATCCATATGTTAACATAAAATCAGTAATGAATTATGTAAACAGCAAAGAATGCTTAATCAAATGATATACATTTAATATTACAAAAATATTACTGAAATATTAATTACACCATGGTATTAATATGAAATTGCTGGAAACACGCAGAAAGAGAAGCTGTTAGATCTTCTCTTTTCTAATTAATTTGTTTTAGACCATAAGATCATACGACCTCGGAGCAGAGTTAAGCCATTTCGCCTATTGAGTTGGCTGAACCATTCCATCATGGCTGATTTATTATCCCTCTCAACTCCATTCTCCTGCCTTCTCCCAATAATCTTTGATACCCTGATTAATCACAAACATATCAAACTCCACCTTAAATCAATCCAATGACTTGGCCTGCACAGTATTCTGTGGCAAAGAATTTCACAGCTTCACTAACCCTTGCCTAAAGAAGTGTTTCCTCATCTCTGCTCTCAAGGGATGTCCCTCAATTTTGATGCTGTTCCCTTGGTTCCTAAACTCCCCCACAATAGGAAACATTCTCTTCATATCCACTCTATCCAGGCTTTCGATACTTGATAGATTCCCCGCTCATTCTTCTAAACTCCAGCAAATACAGACCTCATACTGTGTTTAACCCTTTCATTCCTGGGATAATTTTTATGAACCTCCTTTCAGCATTCTCCAATACCAGTGAATCCTTTCTTAGGTTAAGCTGCCCAAAATTACTCACAATACTTCAAGTGTGGTCTGACCAATGCCTTAAAAAGCCTCAGCATTATGTCCTTGCATTTATATTCTAGTCCTCTCGAAATGAATGTTAACATTGCATTTGTCTTCCTTACTACCGATTCAACCTGCAAGATAACCTTTAGGGAATCCTGCACAAGGACTCCGAAGTCCCTCTACATCTTTGATTTTTAATTTTCTCCACATTTTCGAAATAGTCCACACCTTATTCCTTCAGCCAAAGTGCATAACCATGCACATACTTACATTATATTCCAACTGCCACTTCTTTGCCCATTCCTCCAGATTTTCTAAGTCCTTCTGCAGACAACTTGTTTCCTCAACTGCCTTCCAGGTATCTTTGTATCATCTGTAAACTTGGCCACAAAGCCATCAATTCCATCACCAAATCATTGACATATAATGTGAAAAAACAGCAGCTAACTAGAAAAGCGTCTCTGTATTCCCACTCTTTGCCTCCTGACAGTCATCCAATGCTCTATCCATTCTAGTATTTTCCCCATAATACCATGGACTCTTGTTTTGATAATTAGTCTCATGTGTGGCACCTTGAAAAGGCCTTCTAAAAATCCAAGGACACAACATCCACTGACTCTCCTTTGTCTATCCTGCCTGTTACTTCCTCAAAGAATTCCAACAGATTTGTCAAGCAAGATTTCCCCTTTCAAAATCCATGCTGACACTGGCCTATTTTATCATGTGCCTTCAAATACCCTATAATCTCATCCTTAATAATAGGCTCCAACATCTTTCCAATCTCTGAACTCAGACTAACTACCCTATACTGTAATTTCCTTTCTTCTGCCTCCCTCCCTTCTTAAGGAGTGGAATGACATTTGCAATATTCCATGCTCGGGAACTATTCCAGAATCTAGTGATTCTGGAAAGATCATTGCTAATGCCTCCACGATCGCTTCAGCTACCTCTATCAGAACTCTGAGGTGTAGTCCACCTAGTCCTGGTGATGTATCTATTTTCAGCCTTTTCAGCTTGCTGAGCCCTTCTCCTTAGTAACAGCAACTATACTCACTTCTGCTCCCTGACACTCTCGCATTTCTGGAACTTTCTTCCACAGTGAAGACTGAAGTAAAATACAGAAGTTTGTGTGATGGAGAACAGTTTGTCTGCCATTTCTTTGTTCCTCCATTACTACTCGCCAGTATCGTTTTCCAGCAGTCTTATATGCACTCTCATCTCTCTTTCACACTTTATGTACCTGGGAAAAAAGTCTTGTTGAATCCTCTTTTATATTACGGGTGAGTTACCTTCATATTTCATCTTTTCTCTCTATATGCCATTTTTAGTTGCCTTCTGCTGACTTTTAAAATCTTTCCAATCCTCTACCTTCCCACTAATTTTTTCAATATTGTCTTTTGCTTTTATGCTGTCTTTGACTTCCCTCAGCAGCTGCAGTTGCCCCATCCTGCCTTTAGGGTACTTCATCTTTGGGATGTATCTTTCCTGTGCTTCTGAATTTCATCCAGAATCTCTAGCTATTTCTGTTCTGCCAGCATCCTTGCTCATGTCCCTTTCAATTAACTTTGGCCAGCTCTTCTCTCATGTACATTTACTCCACTGTAATACTGATACATCCCATTTTAACCTCTCCATCTCAAACTGCTTCCTAAGGGTTCCTTTATCTTAAGCTTCCTAATCAAATCTGGGTCATTATATAACAGCCAATCCAAAATTGCTGTTCTCTAGTGGGTTCAACCACCAGTCATTTCATAGGTATTCTACAAATTCCCTCTCAGGATCTGATTTTCCCAATCTCCCAGCATATTAAAGTACTCCATGTTCATCGCAACATTGCCCTTTTTACATGCCTTTTCTAAACCCCCTTGTAATTTGCAGCCCAAGTCCGGGCTATTATCCGGAAGTCCGTATAAAATTCCCATCAGGGTCTTTTTACCCTTTCAGTTTCTTAACTCTACCCACAGGAATTCTACATCTTCTGATCCTGTGTCTCCTCTTTCCAAGGATTTGATTTCATTTTTTACCGGTAGAGGCATCCCACCTCCTCCGCATGCCTACCTGTCCTTTTGATACAATGTGTATCTCTGGATGTTAAGCTCCCAATTGTGGCTTCTTTCAGCCATGATTCAGGGGTGCCCACAATACCATACCTGCCAATCTCTAACTACACGACAAGGTCATGTACCTTATTCCGTATACAGCGTGAATTAAAATATAACAACTTCAGTCCTTTTTGATTTTGGCCCCCTGTTAGATTTTAACATCAAACTGCCTGAAATTTTGCCCTGTCATCTGCCTGTCTTTCCTCACAGTCTCATTACATAATGCGTCAACTTGTATATCCTTAACCCTAGCACTCGGGTTCTTATCCCCCTGGGCCAATAGTCATCAAACTACAGCTCAACGCTCTTCATACTGATGGAGTTATCAGGGAGACTGACGGACTCCCAGAGTTCCCACATCTCACATAAAGAACATGCAACTACCTCTGGACTCATTCTCAGCACACTTGCTATATACTAACAGAAAGAAAATAAATACTAAAAACTTACTTAGAGCTTCCTCCTGTGCTTGCTCAAGCATGTTGAGCCAAAGCTAGACCACTCTAACAATGCCCACTCACACAATGTCCACTCCCACAATTGTCTCTTTCCCAATACTAAAATATCTATAACCGAGAAAAAACTGTTACTCTTTCCACATATGCTGCCTGATCTGTTGGGTGTTTCCAGCAGTTTCTGACTTTATTTCAGGTCTCCTGCATCTGCAATGTCTTAAAATTTTCATTAAGAGTATTTATTTATTTATTTGTTTGTTTGTTTGTTTAGAGGTACAGCACAGTGCAGACCCTTCAATTACCATGTGACCAACTAAAGTATAGTCCTGGTTTAACTTACCAAAGTGCGACATTTTATACATGTCTGAGATAAGTTCCATCTGCCATGTCCTTGTCCACTTTCAGGCTAATCCATATCTTGCTGTAACTTACCACCAATATTAGTGTAATTTTTAAACTTGTTCATCATGCCCCTCACATATTCATCCAAAACTTTTCTTCATCTACGGTTGTCCATCGGAATCCGATGACGATGTCCACTCCTTTAACGGTGAGATCTTCGATGACTGTACAGTCCTATCCTGGACCCACAAGCTCCATTGCAGGTGGGACATGTATATGTGGTAGTGATGGCAACCATGGCTGCATTTCTCCTGGCTCTCTTCTGCTGTCTTCTGGTTGTTCTTTCCATCTCCAGAATACGAACCCTGTCCATACACAGCTGTCGCCAAGTGTTACGGTCAGCAGCAACATCCTCCAGATCCTGGGGTCTGATCTTGCACTTCCTTAAAGCATTCTTCATCTGATCCTTATAGCGCTGCTTCGGCCCTCCAGCTGAGCATCAACCATATTGTAGCTGGCCGTATAACACTCTGCGGGGTAGCCGACATGGGGGCATCCTTATCACGTGCCCCAGCCACTGCAGCTGACGCTGAGTGATCATGGCCTCAATACTTCTGCAGCTGGTCTTTGCTAGTTGTGGTGAACTACATAGACCTGTCTGGACACACCCCCTGCTGACTGCTCCTGTGGCTCCTCCCACAGACCCCTGTCTGACTGCTCCTGTGGCTCCTCCCACAGACCACCTGCTGACTGCTCCTGTGGCTCCTCCCACAGACCCCTGCTGACTGCTCCTGTGGCTCCTCCCACAGACCCCTGTCTGACTGCTCCTGTGGCTCCTCCCACAGACCACCTGCTGACTGCTCCTGTGGCTCCTCCCACAGACCCCCTGCTGACTGCTCCTGTGGCTCCTCCCACAGACCCCCTGCTGACTGCTCCTGTGGCTCCTCCCACAAACCCCTGCTGACTGCTCCTGTGGCTCCTCCCACAGACCCCCGCTGACTGCTCCTGTGGCTCCTCCCACAAACCCCTGCTGACTGCTCCTGTGGCTCCTCCCACAGACCCCTGCTGACTGCTCCTGTGGCTCCTCCCACAAACCCCTGCTGACTGCTCCTGTGGCTCCTCCCACAGACCCCCACTGACTGCTCCTGTGGCTCCTCCCACAGACCCCTGCTGACTGCTCCTGTGGGCCTCCCACTGACCCCTGCTGACTGCTCCTGTGGCTCCTCCCACAGACCCCCCGCTGACTGCTCCTGTGGCTCCTCCCACAGACCCCTGTATAAAGGCGATTGAGGTCTGAGCCCGGCCTCAGTCTCCAGGATGTAGTATGGTGGTCAACTACTGCTTGTTCCTTCTTCCAGTCAATAAAAGCCGATATCTCGCCTTTACGTCTCAGAGAGATTTATTGATGGTGCATCACTAGTATTTCAGTGTGAGGCACCCGCTCATGCCAAGACTTTAATGTACATGACAAGTAACAGAAAATGGGTCCAGGTCACTCCAGTGCACTGCTGGTCACAGTCCTCCAGCCCAACGAGTCAGGGGCGTGAGGATGCAGAAGGGGTATGAGGATTAGTTTTGTTAATTGCTGCTGCCACTGAAAACCTGATTTAGACAAAGCCAGACCTCTTATATCGAGGGGAGGTTTGCCTGAAGTGGTCGCAAACTTGGGTCTTACTTCAATGGTGAGGATACAGATTTACTCTTTCACTAAACTCATGTACAGTGATATTTTCAAAGTTACCATCGATTCGTAAACAGTGAAGTCAGTCTGTGTATGACCTGCATTTCCAGCCACTATGCCAGCACGCCCTGGATAACTTTCTGTGTTAAGTAACATTTACATTATTCAAGTGTCAGGCATTAATGATCTCCAGCAAATGGGAAGCTACCATTAAAATTCAATGGCATTTCCAGGTATCAACTGTCTATAAGCTGTCATTGACAAGCTCGCCTGGATCAGCCACACATAACTACTGTGGCTAAAGACAGCAGGTCAGGGGTGGGAGTAATTAGAGTAGCTGGGGAATTTAAATTCTATTGAATAAATACATGTAGAAATATGAAACTGGTGTCAATAACATGACCATGAAACTATGGCATTGCTTTTAAAAACCCACCACGCTGCCAACCGCACCAGGTCTGTCATGATACAGATCATGATGCTTACCTACCTCCTCAGTTCAGGGATATCCAAGTCCTGTGAAAGAACAATTTCAAGTTCAAAATTGTTTACTGTCATTTCCAATACATAAGTGTAAAGAAAACAAAATCATTGTTACTCTGGATCCAATGTAGCACAGAGAAAAGCAAAATAAAATGAAGAACACAATAATAACAAACATAATAAATATAAATACATAAGATAGCTTGTATACATCAATTAATTATGTGTCCATAAAGTGATACTAGGCACAGGAGTGTCGGTATGTAAGGTAACTGACAGGAGATGATAAAGTACTGGTGATTAGGGGTGTGGAGGGGTTGGATTAGTGGGTGGAGATGTTGATCAGCCTTACTGATGGGGAATGTAACTGTTTTTGAGTCTGGTTGTCCTGGTGTGGATGCTCTGTAGCCTTCTCCCTAATGGGAATGATCCTTCATGATGTTACTGGCCATTTTGTCGGTAATGTAAAGAATCTAATAGAGAGAACAAATTTTGTCGATGTCTCGGACAGACATTTGTTAATAATGCAGATGCAGGACAGTGTAGTTGTTGGAATATAGAGCAATTCAGGGTGTTAAGAAGGCATTATTCAGGAGACACTTTCAGTAGAAGCTCACATACCTACCCTTATGATCAAAGGTAACAGTACAATACAATTTGAAGAGTTACAAACGTTTGTACAATCACAGGATCTCCCGGTTGCCACCCTCTTCAACTCTGATTTACATTCCCATCCGGATATGTCCATACATGACCTCCTCTACTGCCATGATGAAGTCAAACTCAGGTTGGAGGAGCAACACCTTATATACTGTCTGGGTAGTCTCCAGCCCCTTGGCATGAATATTGAATTCTCCAACTTCCAATAATTCCCTCCCTCTCCCTTCCCCCATCCCACTTTCACTCTGCCTCCTCCTCCAGCTGCCTATCACCTCCCTCATGGTTCCGCCTCCTTCTACTACCCATAGTGCTTTCCCCTTACATTCCTTCTTCACCTTTCCTGCCTATCCCCTCCCCCACCCCTTGATCTTTCCTCTGATTGGTTTTTCACCTGGCACCCACCAGCCTTCTCCTTCCCACCCTCCCCCCACCTTCTTTATAGGGCCTTTGCCCCCTCCCTCTTCAGTCCTGATGAAGGGTCTCGGCCCAAAACATTGACTGTTCATTTCCACGGATGCTGCCCGACCTGCTGAGTTCCTCCAGCGTGTTGTACGTGGTCTTTGACCCCCAGCATCTGCAGAGAATTTTGTGTTTACTTCAGTACTTTGGGTTGACAAATGATTCTTTTGTGATACATAGTGAAAGCACATTAAAGGTACAAATGTCTTTTGGAGAAACAAATTAATACAAACATTCTAAACCTTAGATGACAGAGAACCAGACACTCAAAATTAATGTTGCCGGGGTTGTCTCTGAGTACATAAATATGACAAGTACATAAGAACTCTTGATTGGCTATGCATGTGACCATGTTTGTTATGCTAAGTGACTACATTTGCCCAGTCTGCTGGCTTGCACTCAAGTCACAATGATGCAAATAACTGATCCATGTTGCCTGGTTTGATGCAAGCCAATTAACACAAACCCATTGTCATAACGTTTGGCTCTTGCATGTGCAATCTCTTAGTCTTTGGAGCGGCCTGTGACTTTAACTTCAATTTACAAAAAGCTGAAGGCTAATTGCAAGTTTCCTGAACTTATTTACATTTCGAATAAGAACTGAAGCCTGGTTCTTGTTTGAATTAATATTTGCTATATTCACATAGCTCCAGAATATTCCCTAACACAGGAGAGTGCAGATGCTGGAATATGGAGCAATTCAGCACAGGTTATGGGATAATTGACATTTTGAGTCGAGACCCTATATCAGCACACGTAGATTAATAAAGCAACATAAATGTACATGCATATTTTCCGACTATTTCACTTCAATCAAATCCAGCAGCTATACTCACATCATATGTGGGAAGACAAAAATAAATGTAATCTTGCATTAGCATAAGGAGATAGCTAATAGCTTGGATTTCTCTATTACTCTATAATGTTTGAGCTAAAGCACTGAAAATAAACGTTCTGTGGCCACTTTATTAGTTACAGGAGGTATGTTCATGGTCTTCTGCTGCTGTAGCCCATCCACTTCAAGGTTTGTTGTGTTGTGCATTCAGAGATGCTTGTCTGCGTACCACTGTTGTAACATGAGGGTAGTTGAATTACTGTCGCCTTCCTGTCAGCTTGAACCAATCTGGCCATTCTCCGCTGACCTCTCTCATTAACAAGGCATTTTTCCCGTAGAACTGCCATTCTCTGTAAACTCTACAGACTGTTGTGTGTGATAATCCCAGGAGATCGGCAGTGTCTGAGATACTCAAACCACCCTGCCTGGGACCCACAATCATTCCACAGTCAAAGTTATTTAGATCACATTTCTTCCCCATTCTGACATTTTGTCTGAACAAGAGCTGAACTTCTTGACAGTGCCTGCATGCTTTTTGGAATGAGTTGCTGCCTCATGACCAGCTGATTAGATTTACGAGCAGCTGTACCATATAAAGTGGCCACTGAGTATAGTCGATGTTTTCAGGATTCACTTATTATTAAAGAATGCATAAGTTATTATACAACCTTGACATTTACTTGCTCACAGGTAGACACAAAGCAAGAAACTTGGAAGAACACAATTAAAGAAAATAAATCAAGAAAAATAAAAAAAATAAAAGGCCAACACCCGATGGCCAAGAGGAAGAAAAACATCGAACATAGAAATCTACAGCATGTTACAGGCCCTTCGGCCCACAGTGTTGTGCCGACCATGTAACTTACACTAGAAACTGCCTAAAATTTCCCTACCACATTGCCCTCTATTTTTCTAAGCTCCATGTAACTATGTAAGAGTCTCTTAAAAGACCCTATCGTATCCACTTCCACCACTGGTGCTGGCAGTGCATTCCACGTACCCACCGCTCTCTGTGTGAAAAACTTACCCCTGAGATCACCTCTGTAGGCACTTCCAAGCACCTTAAAACTATGCCCCCTCATTATAGATGTTTCAGCTCTGGGAGAAAGCCTCTGGCTATCCACACAATCAATGCCTCTCATCTTCTTGTACACCTCTATCAGGTCACCTCTCATCCTCCGTCGCTCCAAGGAGAAAAGGCCGAGTTCACTCAACCTATTCCCGTAAGGCGTGCTCTCCATTCCAGGCAACGTCCTTGTAAATCTCCTCTGCACTCGTTCTATAGTGTCCAGTATAGTATAATATAATAGTATTATAGTATAAAAACATTTAAAAAAATAAAAATAAATTTAAAAAACCAAAAATAATCCTAGAAATTCACCTTCTTCATAGTTTCGACTACTTTGCACTACAATGGGCATCAGTTTATTTTGTTCTAATTGTGTTCCCTCTTGTATAATTGTATTTACAATTTTGTGTGAATACTGCTTATCGGATTTTACTGTACTGTACAAAAGTCTTAGGGACGTGTAAAAGATCTGTAAAGCAAAGATGCCTTCAACAGTAATGAATTGAAAAGTTTCTAAATATTAAAAAACTATAAAGAACAGGAAAAAGTAAGATAAAAGCTAAACCAAATTGCTATTTGATGAGACCACCCTTTACCTTTACAACTGCATCAATTCTCTTTGGTACACTGCCGTTCAGTTCTATAAGAAAATTGGCTGCTACATTTTTCCAAGCATTTTGGAGAATTTACCACAGTTCTTCTGTAGACTTTGGCTGTCTCACTTGCTTCTGTCTGCCCAGGCAATCCCAGACAGCCTCGATGATGTTGAGTTCAGGGCTCTGTGGATGCCATACTATCCGAAACCATGTAAAAAATCTAGGGTGCCCAAGACTTTTGCACAGTATGTGCCTGTGATTCTGCTGCAAGTCATTGTGTGCTGTACCTGTGCATGTGTATACAACAATAGGCTCAAATTTGACTTTGAGACACAAGAGATTCGATCCACTCAGTGCCTCCAGCAGATCGTTTGCTGCTTGATGACTTTTCATCTTCTTTTAGATTCAGTGAACACACACAATTGAGTTAGTCCTGACAAAGGGTCTCGGCCCAAAACGTCGACAGTGCTTCTCTTATAGATGCTGCCTGGCCTGCTGTGTTCCACCAGCATTTTGTGTGTTGTTGTTTGAATTTCCAGCATCTGCAGATTTCCTCATGTTTGCACACACAATTTATTCCTTTTATATTTGTACATTGAAAGAAGTTAATGTGGATTGTAGTGGACAGTGAGGAAGACTACCAATGCTTGCAGCGGGATCTGGACCAGCTGGAAAAATAGATTGAAAAATGGAATATAGCATTTAATGCAGGCAAGAGCAAAGTGTTGTACTTCAGTTGGACCAACCAGGGTACATTTTACACAGGGAACAAAGAAGTGCGGTAGAGAAAGGGATCTGGGAATACAGGTCCTTAATTCATTGTAAGTGGTGTCACAGATAAATAGGGTTGCAAAGAAAGCTTTGGTCTTCATGGAACAAAGTGTTGAGTACAGGAGATGGGATGTTAGGTTGAAGTTATATAAGACATTAGCAAGGCCTAATTTGGAGTGTTGTGTGCAGATATGGTCTCCTCGCTGCAGGAAAGATGTAAATAAGATTGAAAGAGTACAGAGAAAATTTACAAGAATGTTGCAAGGACTGGAGGACCTGAGTTTTAAGGAAAGATTAATTAGGTTAGAACTTTATTCCCTAGAATGTAGAAGATTGAGGAGAGATTTGATGGAGCTATATAAAATTTTGAAGGGTATAGACAGGGTAAATACAAGCAGACTTTTTCCACTGGAGTTGGGTGAGAATAAAATTAGAGGTCATAGGTCAAGGATGAAAGGTGAAATGTTTAAGGAGAACATTAAGGAAACCTCTTCATTCAGAGTGGAATGAGCTGCTAGCTCAAATGGTGGATGGAATTTCTATTTCAATCTTTAAGAGAAGTCTGGATAGGTACATGGATCGGACATGTATGGAGAGCTATAGTTCTGGTGTAGGTCCATGGGAATAGGCAGTTTAGATAGTTCAGCATGGACTAGATAGGCTGAAAGACCTGATTCAGGGCTGTGGTTTTCTTTGACTCTATGACTCTAATCCAGGCCTGCTAAATAGACGGCGTAGCTTCCTAAACAGAGATTTTCTATGATTTAGTAGATATTCATAAAATTTACGTAAGTAGGTACAAATTCATTGATCCATGTCAGAGAAGCAAAAAAAAAAAATCCATTAGGCATGCTTTATCACCAGGACTATGAATTTTATTGATATTTATAGAGCTGTTAAAAAGATCCATAAAACATTTATAACAGCAGAAAATCCATTGAGAGAAATGGAGAGGAGGTTAGCTTGTCAGATATATCCTGACCTTAAATGAGGTTTAAAATACCATGTCTGGGTTCCAGCTGTCTTGCATTTGACAGTTTGAATACCTTGAATAATCTGCACTAATTATTCACTGGTAGTTATTATTAAAATACAATTTACAAGGACAGTATTGGTAATTGCAATTGTTTTAATTGCTCAGCAATTTTCTCATCCAATTTGTTTCCCTTCATGCCTTTCCTGAAGGCACTGATTTCTTGCTCCACACTGCATTTCAAGTAAGCAACCCGTGAAGCCATAATTGATGTGGGAGCTGTGGAAGTGAGCACCAACAGGTTATATTAAGAGCATAGGATGTGGGAAGAGGAACCATCCCCTCTCCAGCCTCCTGCAGTAAGGTCAAATCCTTTCTAACTTTACTGGAAAAGTCTTATCTAGGGTTTTAACCCAAAATGTCACCAATTCCTTTTCCCCAACAGATATTCAATGGCACAGCAGAGTTAAAGGCTTTGCATCTTACCTTACATCCATTTCTCCTGGTCAATCTTCATGAAGATGCTTGTGTGATGTGATGCATTTCCTATGTATGGTTCCCATAGAAAGTATTCACACCCCCTCTGAAGTTTTCATATTTTATTGTCTTACAACATTGAATCACAGTGGATTTTATTTGGGCTTTTTGACACTGATCAACAGAAAAGGACTCTTTTGTGTCAAAGTGAAAACAGCTCTACAAAGTGATCCAAATTAATTTCAGATATAAAACACAAAAGAACTAATTGCGTAAGTATTCACACCCCACTTTGATACGATACACCAAATCATCACTGGTGCAGCCAGATGGTTTTAGAAGTCACATAACTAGTTAAATGGAGATCTGTTTTGGAGACCTGTGTGCAGTCAAGGTGTTACAATTGATTGGAGTAAAAATACACCTGTATTTAGAAGGTCCAATTGCTGGTAAATTGGAATCCTGGCAAAAACTACACACTGAAGACAAAAGAACAATCAAAGCAACTCTGAGAAAATGATTTTGAAAAGCACAAGTCCGAGATGGATACAAGAAGATTTTCAAGTCACTAAATATCCTTTGGAGTACAGTTAAGTCAATCATCAAGAACTGGAAAGAATGTGGCACAGCTGTAATTCTGCCTAGAGCAGGCTTTCTTCAAAAACTGAGTGACAGTGCTAAAAGAGGACTTCTAGTGAGAGAGGCCACCAAGAGACCTATGACAACTCTGCAGTAGTTCCAGACTTCAGTGGCTGAGATGGGAGACACCGCACATTATATAACTGTTCCCCAGGTGCTTCACCAGTCGCAGCTTTTTGGGAGAGGAGCAAAGAAGAAGTCACTGTTGAAAAAAATCTCACATGAAATCTCAGCTAGAGTTTGCTGGAAGGCATGTAGGAGCCTCTGAAGTTAGCTGAAAGATGGTTCTATGGTCTGATGAAACCAAAATTGAGCTTTTTGGTCATCATACTAAATGCTATGTTTGGTGTAAACCGAACACTGCACATCATCAAGAACACACCATCCCTACTGTGAAGCCTGGTGGTGGCTACATCAGGCTGTGGGGAGGCTTCGCTGCAGCAGGCCCTGGAAGGCTTGTGAAGGTAGAGGGTAAAATGAATGCAGTAAAATACAGGGAAATCCTGGAGGATTTCTGATGCAGTCTGATGCATTTCTGATGCAGTCTGCAAGAGAACTTCAACTTGGGAGAAGATTTATTTTCCAGCAAGACAATGACCCCAAGCATAAAGCTAAAGCTACACAGGAAGGGCTTAAAAATAACAAAGTTAATATCTTGGAGTGGCCAGGTCAGAGTCTAGACCTCAATCCAATTGAGAATTTGTGGGTGAACTTGAAAAGGGCTGTTCACTCATGATCACCATGCAATTTGACAGAGCTTGAGCAGTTTTGTAAAGAAGAATGGGGAAGAAGTGCAGTGCCCAGATATGCAAAGTTGATAGAGACCTATCCACACAGACTCAAGGCTGTAATTGCTGACAAAGGTGCATCTACTAAATACTGACTTGAAAGGAATGAGTAATTATGCAATTCATTATTTTCTGTTTTATATTTGTAGTTAATTTAGATCACTTTGTAGAGATCTGCTTTCACTTTGACACTAAAGGCTTTTTCTGTTGATCAGTGTCAAAAAACCAAATTAAATCCACTGTGATTCAATGTTATAAAACAATAAAACACGAAATCTTTCAGGGAGCGGGGTGAATACATTTATTAGGCACTGTAAGGGAGCAGGACCTGTTACTGAGCAGTGTTAGAAAGCAGTGGCCATCAGTGTGTGTTGTCAGTGAGCAATGCCCATCCCAGCAGTGGGTTATGTTTGAGAGCACTGCTCATCAGTCAGTGATTTCAGAGGAAAGTAGTCATCAATGGACAATATCAGAGGACAATGCCATTAGTACACAATGTCCGAAGGCAGTGCCCATCATTGCATGTAACGTCAGAGAACAGAACCCATTAGTGTGTGATGTCAGAGGACAGTGCCCATCAGTGGGTGATATTAGAGGGCACTGCCCATCAGTGAGTGATATTAGAGGACAGTGTCCATCAGTGTGTGATATTAGAGGACACTGCCCATCAGTGGGTGATGTTAGAGGACACTGTCCATCAGTGGGTGATGTTAGAGGACAGTGCCCATCAGTGGGTGATGTTAGAGGACAGTGCCCATCAGTGGGTGATGTCAGAGGACAGTGCCCATCAGTGGGTGATGTCAGAGGACACTGTCCATTAGTGGGTGATATTAGAGGACAGTGCCCATCAGTGGGTGATGTCAGAGGGCACTGCCCATCAGTGGGTGATGTCAGAGGACACTGCCCATCAGTGGGTGATGTCAGAGGACAGTGCCCATCAGTGGGTGATATTAGAGGACAGTGCCCATCAGTGGGTGATGTTAGAGGACACTGCCCATCAGTGGGTGATGTCAGAGGACACTGTCCATCAGTGGGTGATATTAGAGGACACTGTCCATCAGTGGGTGATATTAGAGGACACTGTCCATCAGTGGGTGATGTCAGAGGACAGTGCCCATTAGTGGGTGATATTAGAGGACAGTGCCCATCAGTGGGTGATGTTAGAGGACACTGCCCATCAGTGGGTGATGTTAGAGGACACTGTCCATCAGTGGGTGATATTAGAGGACACTGTCCATCAGTGGGTGATATTAGAGGACACTGTCCATCAGTGGGTGATGTCAGAGGACAGTGCCCATTAGTGGGTGATATTAGAGGACAGTGCCCATCAGTGGGTGATGTTAGAGGACACTGCCCATCAGTGGGTGATGTTAGAGGACACTGTCCATCAGTGGGTGATGTCAGAGGACACTGCCCATCAGTGGGTGATGTTAGAGGACACTGCCCATCAGTGGGTGATGTCAGAGGACACTGTCCATCAGTGGGTGATATTAGAGGACACTGTCCATCAGTGGGTGATATTAGAGGACACTGTCCATCAGTGGGTGATGTCAGAGGACAGTGCCCATTAGTGGGTGATATTAGAGGACAGTGCCCATCAGTGGGTGATGTTAGAGGACACTGCCCATCAGTGGGTGATGTTAGAGGACACTGTCCATCAGTGGGTGATGTCAGAGGACACTGTCCATCAGTGGGTGATGTTAGAGGGCACTGCCCATCAGTGGTTGATGTCAGAGGACACTGCCCATCAGTGGGTGATGTCAGAGGACAGTGCCCATCAGTGGGTGATATTAGAGGGCACTGCCTATCGGTGGGCAATGCCAGAGGGCAGACCCATTTGTGTGTGCTGTCAGCTTCAGCAGTGAGTAAGGTCTAAGGACAGTTTCCATTAGTGAATGATATCAGAGAGCATGACCTTTAGTAGGTGGTATCAGATGGTAATGACTTTCACTTTGATAATGTCAGAGGGACTGATCTTTAACTTTACAGTGTAAGATACTGTAAAGTTGCAGGCGATGTCAAGAAACAATGTCTTTCAGCAGGCGCTGTCAGCGGACTGTGACACTGAGTGGGTGATGACAGTGCCCGCCAGTTTGTGATATTGGAGTAAAGTAATCCTCAGTGGCTGATGTGGTGTCAAGTTCAGAGCGGTGCTGGGAGAGATATCAGTGGAAAATAATATTCAGTGAATTATTTCAGATGACAACACTGCTGTGAATGAAATAATGGAGCAAAGCCTTTGCTGAATGAATTCCCCAAACAGTGCCCTGTGGTGAGCCGCTGAGCAGAATATCATTCAGTGAACGGTGTAAAGGAATAGCGATAACCAGCTTCAAAGGACAATGTTCAGAACTGCAGATGTACAGCAGCAGTGAAGATCGTTCCTCTCATGGTTTATTTTCCTCTCTACCTCATAAATATCAAGGTGGATAAACTTATCAAGAGCAGCTCCAAATTCAAGCAGGCAGGTCAAGGTGAATAGCCCAACTAAAGTCCCACATGCCGAACGAGAGGAAGAGCCAACATGGGAGTGAACTCCATGAATGGCAAGGAATGAACTTATAAATGCCACTGTGTGGTTGGGCAGGAGCAAGTATTAGGGATGGGGGTCAGAGAGGTTGTTGGTGGTGGATTTACATCATTTATCTCCTGTTAGACAAAATTACCACCCTTGAAGCTGGACACAATATACATAATCCCACAGAAGGATAAAGATATTATAATCCATGCAAATAAAGTGCATAGTGCATTAACTGCTCTTTGCCTTGCCTTGTTGTTGATGAAGCAGCTAAAGATAGTTGGTCCCAGGATATTACCCTGAGAAACCACCAATTAACCTCCAGCAACTACAACCATTTTCCTTTCTGTGAAAGTGACTCCATCCTGTAGAGTTCCACACTCCGTTTCTATATTTTTCCAAAGCTCCTTGATAGTCCTCAGTGGCTGATGTGGTGTGAAGTTCAGAGTGATGCTGCTTCAGTGGAAAATGATCTTCAGTGAATGATTTCAGATGACACCACTTCTAAATGCTGACTCCAGGAGTAATAGTTCTCAGTTCATCTCCACAGGGTGACATGGTAGCGCACTGTAAGTAGGGTGACACGGTTAGTGTAACACTTTATAGCACACAGTGATCTGGGTTTGATTCCTGCTGCTGTCTGTAAGGAGTTTGTATGCTCTCCCCGTGACCGTGTGGAATTCGTCCAGGTACTCCAGTTTCCTCACACAAAGATGTATGGATTAAGGTTAGTGGGTTGGGTGGCCAGGTGGAGATATGGTTCTACCAAGGGAGGCATAAGGCTCTCCTTCTCTTCACCAGCCTGCAGATCACTCTTGAACAAGATGTGGCACTTGCTTACCCCTGATCAGGGTCACATGAAGCCATGGGAGGAGGTAGGGGATGGTCATACGAGCAGCCAGTGCACATCACAAGTCCTGGTTATGTGACCACTGACACCAGGAAAACAATCTCTGAAGAGATTTGATAATGGATGGGGTTACCCATCTTGTAAAGACACTGCCCAGAATAAGGCAATGGCAAACCACTTCTGTAGAAGGGCAATCATGGTCATGGAGTCTGAGATCGTCCACGTCAGACCACACGGCACATCACGATGATGATGGGCAAACTATGATGACACTAGCAGACTGTCCCCAACACTTCCTCACACTATGTTGGTTGCTTATGCAAATGATGCATTTCACTGTTTTGATGTTTCAATGTGCTTGTGACAAATAAAGCAAATCTTTTATTCAGCTTTTTAGTCCATGTTTAGCTGCATTGCTCATGACATACTCCTCCATTTATTCATCTCTTTGATGGTAGGACAGAGAGTTCTGGTGGAGCCTTTGTCACAAACTTTACCCTCTGTGCTCCTGCCATCAATTCCCAGCTCTACCACTCCTGAGGTTTAACGTCACCCCAATCCAACTGGAAACCTGAAGATGCTTCACCAATTAACCCTTACATACTGTTCAGGTCAAATTTGACCTGTTTTGACATTTGACAGCAGTAAGAACATCCCAAAAAACCTTTTTTTTTTAGCTGAAATTTGATGACTTTTCCTAACGTGACCCAAAATGTACAAAACTGATAATATTTAAAAATTTTATTCTTCTGTACAGGTGCTACAAATTTTTGTACATTGAGGCTGTTCCAGGTCAAATTTGACTCGTATCTATTGAAATGGATTTTAGATCTCTGAAACATTAATTAAGGATTAATCACCCACTTATTAATGTTAGATATGCTATTTATACATTCTAAATAGATCTGTGGTTCAAAATTTGGTATAGACACTTGTTATGAGGGGATTCTTGGGCCGGGTCAAAATTGACCCGGACCATACTGTGAAGGTATAGAATACGAACAGGTTGCCTGGGTTAATTGGATGGTTCTTAATCTTCAATCGCACACTCTGTCTTCCCACTGGCACTCAGTGACCATTTTATTAGGTACCTCCTGTACTCCTGCTATTTAATGCAAATATCTAATCAGACAATCCTGTGACTCTAAGTGACTTTGACGGTGGAAGATTGTTGAGTCGGTTTGAGTCATCGAGTCATAGAGAAGTACAGCAGAGAAACAAGCCTTTTGGCCCATCCATTTCATGCCGAGCCATTTAAACGGCCTACTCCCATCAACCTGCACCGGGAACAGTCATAGAGAATCTCAGAGTGTCTCAGAAACAGCGGATCTCCTGGGATTTTCACGCACAACAGTCTCTAGAGAGAATGGTGTGAAAGTCTTACAGAGAAGGGTGTGAAAAACAAAAAACATCCAGTGAACAACAGTTCTGTGGCGAAACGGCCTTGTTAATGGGAGAGGTCAGAGGAGAATGGCCAGGCTGGTTCAAGTAGACAGGAAGGCGACAGTAACTCAAATAACCACACGTTACAACAGTGTTGTGCAGAAGAGCATGTCTGAACTCACAGCATATTGAACCTTGAAGTGGATGGGCTACAGCAGTAGAAGACCAGTGGCCATTAGACACAACATCAAGGAACCTGAAACCCTCTGTCGCCTTCTAATGCCATCTCAAGTGGTTCTCCCACAGTGTTATTCTGGTAGTTAACTCATTCTGGGGGAGGATGGCTTCAGACTAACACTGTAAGATTTGCAACACCCTGAGTGGTGTCCTTCAGTTGCCTTTTTCCTCCCGCTCTGCCCCCCGTCTTTCTGATTGACCCTTCAGCCCAAGCCATCCCTTTCTGGCCAGACTGCAAGGCTGCGCTCTTCGTTTCCTGGGACTTGCTGGCAGAAAGGAAGCAACAGACTCAGCAAGTTGTGCTTGTGTTTTTTTTCTGATAACCTCGCAATGAAAAGTAATAGAACGGAGCCTGAATAAGCTTGATACTCAGTTTGACCTCTAGCTTGAGCAAAACGTAGAAAGAACCGCATGAAACAAAGGCCCTGGTGTGGTAAATAAGACTAGTGAATCGAAGTCCAAACAGGGACAAGGGATTTTGATAAAGAACTCACTCAAAGTAGGGTCTGTGTATTGAACATTCTTGGAAGAGAATTTTAGAAATCCAGAGGTCGTGTCTTATTCACCCCCCCCCCCCCCCCCACCTGCCCCAGTAGGAAGGGACTGAATAGTGGGGAATAAGACAGAGTTGATGTATGCGGATACGAGTTCAGTGGGCAGGAACAAGCTGAAACAATGAGTCTACCTGGACAGGCAGGCTTGTGGATCTTGGGTAGGAGGTAGAAATGCGGGGTGCGGGAACTATGAGGTTGGTGGCAGTGGCATCTTATTTTCACTATGAATGTCCAATCCCTATACACTTCCATCACCCAGCAGGAAGGCCTCAAATCTCCGTTTCTTTCTGGACACCAGACCCAACCAGTTCCCCTCCACTACCACTCTTCTCCATCTAGGGGAACTTGTCTTCACTCTTAATAATTTCTCCTTTGGCTCCTCCCAATTCCTTCAAACAAAAGGTGCAGCCAAGGGTACTCACATGGGTCCCAGCTATGCCTGCTTTTTTGTTGGCTACATGGAACAGTCTCATTTTCCAAGCCTACACTGGTGTCTATCCCCTACTTTGCTACATCGACAACTGCATTGGTGCTGCTTCCTGCACCCATGTCAAGCTCTTCAACTTCATCAACTTTGCCTCTAACTTTCACCCTGCCCTCAAATTTACCTGGTCCATTTTCAACACCTCCCTCCCCTTTATCAATCTCTCTGTCTCTAGCTCTGGAGACAGCTTAT
This sequence comes from Hemitrygon akajei, assembly GCF_048418815.1. Taxonomy (NCBI): domain Eukaryota; kingdom Metazoa; phylum Chordata; class Chondrichthyes; order Myliobatiformes; family Dasyatidae; genus Hemitrygon; species Hemitrygon akajei. The sequence continues at coordinate 17,826,560 of NC_133126.1, forward strand.
CTATTGATGTCTCTTATAAACCCACAGACTCTCACAGCCACCTAGACTATACCTTGTCCCACCCTGTTATTTGTAAAAATGCCATCCCCTTCTCTCAATTCTGTCTCTGCTACATCGGTCCTCAGGATGAGACTTTTCATTCTAGAACAAAAAAGGTGTCCTCCTTTTTCAAAGAAAGGGGCTTCCTTTTCTCCACCATCAACACTGCCCTCACTGCATCCCTTCCATTTCACACGCGTCTCCCGCCACCCTACCGGGGATAGGGTTCCTCATGTCAACACTTAACACCCCGCCAGCCTCCTCGTCCAGCACATAATTCTCTAAAACTTCCACCATCTCCAACAGGATCTCACACCAGGCACATTGTTCCCTCCCCCCACTTTCTACTTTTTGTAGGGATCACTCCCTACACAACTCCCTCGTCCATTCTTCCCTCCCCACTGATCTCCCTCCTGGCACTTATCCTTGCAAACAAAACAAGTGCTACACCTGACCCCACACCTCCTCCCTCACTATCATTCAGGGCCCAGAACAGTCCTTCCAGGTGAAGCGACACTTCACCCGTGAGTCTGTTGGTGTCATATACTGTGTCTGGTGCTCCTGGTGTGGCCTCCTGTATATCGATGAGACCAGACGTAGACTGGGAGACTGGTTCACTGAGCACCTATGCTCTGTCTGCCAGAGGAGGCGGGATCTCCCAGTGGCCACCCATTTCAATTCTACCTCCCATTCCCATTCCGATATGTCACTCCATGTTGGAGGGACACTCAGGTTGGAGGAACAGCACTTTATATTCTGTCCGGGTAGCCTCCAACCTGATGGCATGAACATCGATTTCTCGAACTTCCAGTAATGCCTCTCCTTCACCATTCCCCTTCCCCTTTTCCTTCTCTCACCTGATCTCCTTGCCTGCTTATCACCTCCCTTCCTCCCCCAGCCCTTCTCTTTCTTCCATGGCCTTCTGTCTTCTCCTATTGGACTCCCCCTTCTCCAGCCCTGTATCTCTCTCACCAATCAAATTCCCAGCTCTTTACTTCATCTTTCCCCCTCCTGGTGTCACCTAAGGCCTTGTGTTTCTCTCTCCCCTCCCCCACCTTTTAAATCTACTCCTCATCTTTTTTCCTCCAGTCCTGCTGAAGGGTCTCGGCCCGAAACATGGACTGTACTTTTTTTCCATAGCTGCTGCTTGACCTGTTGAGTTCCTCCAGAATTTTGCGTGTGTTAATTGAACATTCTTAATTACTTACTTACTTAAACCCTGCACCCCTGCTGGGGTGTAAGCCACCAACAGCAGCTCACTGTCATGTTCCAGTCATTAAGATATCCCCAGATGTAGCCCACTTTCTAAGATCCTTCCTTTTCCAGGGATGAGTTCCTTGGAACTGTATCCAACCCTCCTCCTTTCACAGCCATGTTTGGCGGAGTTGTATTGAACGTTGTCCACTGCATAGATACAGTGTAGGACAGATGGGACTGGAAAGAGAGGAGATAACAGGTTGGGGTGTGGCTGTATTGATCATAGTACTGGAGAGGGAGAATAGTCTTGAGAGGTGAAGCAATGAATCCATATGTTTAGAGGTAAGAAACAGAGATTTTATTACACTACTGGGCATGTCCTGTTTAGCACCAAACTGGGAAAAGATAAAAATGTTGGCGTTATTTATCAGAAGTACATTGAAGTACACAGTGAAATGTGTTATTTTCATCAAATCAAATCAGTAAGTATTGTGTAAGTGTCACCACGCTTAAAAAATGGAGCACTCTTCATGGGAATGTACAGAAGAGTGTAAGAAAAACAGAGCGAATGTAACTTACCCATTACTAGGATAATTTACATTACCAGGCTATTAATCCAAAGACCTGAATTAATGACTATTGCCATGAGTTCAAATTACACTGTAGCCACTGGGAAACGTAAATTCATTAAATTAAATGAATCTGGAATACAAAGATAACATCAATAATCATGACTGTAAAACTACCAGACTGGTCATTAAAAACTTATCTGACTTAGAAAGTCCTTAAGGGAGTAGAATCTGCCAACCTCATTTATTGTGACTTATAGGTAACTCCAGATCCACAGCAGCGCGACTGATTCTTAACTGGCTTTGAATATATACCAGCCTTGTCAACAGCACCCACATTCTGTGGAAGACTGTATACAGATACATAAGAGCAAACATGAGGAAATCTGCAGATGCTGGAAATTCAAACAACACACACAAAATGCTGGTGGAACACAGCAGGCCAGGCAGCATCAATAGGGAGAGGCGCTGTCGACGTTTCGGGCCGAGACCCTTCGTCAGGACACACAGATACATAATCTGGGGTTGCAATAGTGGGTTTGTAGTTCTTGTGCATGCTCCCTATGATAAGAAAGGTCAAGCAGACAATGGGGAGCACTGATGATCCTTCTAACTTAAGGTTAGGAATTGGAAAAATTTAAGAAACAATTTTGAGTAAAATACTGGAGAAGGTGCAATTTCTGTGGGGTGAAAAAAATCTGTAAATTCTCAAGATTTTAAATAAAAACAAAAAATACCAGAAACACTCGGGAAGTTAGGGAAGATCTGTGGAAAGGGGAATAGGGCTTTGAGTTAAAGACCTGTTGAATTCAAAGGATCTTCAATCTGAATTTTCAACTAGAATCACAAGAAAGTATGCAGATGCTGGAAATCCAAAGCAACACACACAAAAAGCTGGAGGAAATCAGCAGGTCAGGCAGCATCTATGGAAATGAACAGATAGTCAATGCTTCAGCCCAAGACTCTTCTTCAGGACTGTGGATGAAGGGAGGAGATGTCAGAATAAAAGGTGGGGACAGGGGAAGGAGGTTAGCTGAAAGGTGATAAGTAAAGCCAGGTGGGTGGGAAAGGTCAAGGGCTGGAGAAATAGGAATTTGATAGGAAAGGAGAATGGACTATAGGAGAAAGAGAAGGAAGAGGGGACCCAGTGGGAGGTGACAGGCAGATGAGAAGAGCTGAAAGATTAGAGTGGGGAATAGAGGAAGGGGGATGTTGACCGTTCATCAATGGAACTAGGTTACAAAATTCACTACACAAATTTTAATAAATCGAAGTTTGCCTATTCTGTTTTAAGGATCTACCTCTTAGTAACAACGATCAGAGAAGGACAGACAGAATCTGTATTTATCGATGAGTAACCTCTATTGTCTCAACTAAAAAGCACGTGGGTTCACAAACTCGTTACCTGTGTGCACACGCACTAGAATTCTCTGACCCTCCATGAACAGTCAATGAAGGGAAAAGGTATTACCCGGGAAAGGACTTCTATGCTGGCTAGGCGTTCTTCGTGGTCCCGATCTCGGTTCCTCTGTTGAACTGATTATCTCCATCCCATTAGGTCAAGTTCACCTGACTTACCTGGGTCATCTTCTCACTGGCTACAACCAACATTTTTCTATGGTCTCTGCCCTCATGCATTTGCTCCTTTCTGTTCTGACGGTTCAAACCAGACAGTGGCCTCATCTTGTCACAAGAGGAGGCCACGGACTGACTCGTTAGAATGGGAATGGGAATTAAAATGTCTGGCCACTGGGAAGTGTGGCTTGTGGCAGATGGAGTGGAGGTGCTTGGCGAAGCAGTTCCCCAAATTTACAGTGGTTCTCACCGATGTAGAAGAGACCACATCGGAAGTACCAGACACATTTATGACCCCAGCAGATCCGTAGCTGAAGTGCTACCTCACCTGGAACATCTGGGGCCCTGAATGGAGGTGAGGGAGGAGGTGGACGGGCAGGTGCAGCACTTAGGCCGCTTGCAGGGTTAGGTGCCGGGTGAGAGATTAGTGGGGAGGGGCAAATGAACAAAGGGAATCACGGAGGAGCGATCCCTGCGGGAAGCAGAAAGTTGGGGGAGGAGTTAGGGGATGTAAAGATATGTTTAGTGGTAGGGTCCCTTTGGAGATGATGGAAGTTGCGAAGGATAATGTGTTGGATGTGGAGGCTGATGGGGCGGTAGATAAGTGTTGTAATGTGAGTATTATTAAAAGTAAGTTAATACTAATCGGGAAGCTGTTGTAGCAAGAGGCGGGATCCGGGGTTGGCGGGGTCTTTACTTCCGCTCTTTTACTCCCAGTATGCATTGTATATCGTTCCTCCACCCAGGCCGCACGAGGTACCTGGAAGCCTCTGTATTGTAAATATCATTTGCCGTCCCAGATAAAGATGCTCTTTTGGCCATCGAGTTGTCTTTTTGTAAAGTAGAAGTTACCACATATTTTTGGCGACGAGGTAAACTGGTTTTGTGGACGGGTCAGCTGTGAGGGGGTGAGGAGCCTCGTGTTCGGATGGCTGTGTTCGGAACGGTCGGTGTGTTCGACGAGCAAATCGAGGAGTGGCCGGAGTACGAGGAAAGGTTGGGCCACTTTTTCTGTACTAATGGAATTACTGAGGAGGCTAAGAAGCACTCTGTTCTCCTGAGCGTGTGTGGGGCAAGGACGTACAAGCTGATACGGAACTTAGCTACGCCGCGGAAACCTGAAGAAATTCCATACGACGAACTGGTCAAGCTCGTGGGGAACCATCACAATCCGAAGCCTTCGGTGATAGTTCAACGGTTCAAGTTTCACAGCCATTTCCGGAAGCCAGGTCAGACCGTGAGCGATTTTGTGGCCGAGCTTCGGCAGCTGTCGGAGCATTGTGATTTCGGAGCCGTGTTGGATGACATGCTCCGTGACAGATTAGTATGCAGCATTAATAATGACGCCATACAACGCCGCTTGTTGGGGGAAACCCCACCGTTGACTTTCAAGACAGCCCTAGAGATTGCTTAAGGCATGGAGATGGCTGCTAATAATGCCAAGGATATACAGAAAGGATATGGGGGGTCGCAGTTGACGGCAGTGCTCCAAGTCAGGAGGGAGACTGGTAAACAGGAAAAGCGGGTGGAATTTTTTCGGTGTGGAGGAACGCACTGTGCAAATGTTTGTAAATTCAAAGATACTGTCTGCCATGCTTGTAGCAAGAGGGGACATTTAGTTAAAAAGTACAGGAGCATAAAGGGTAAGTTTAAGCCTGGGCAGGGGAAAGCTGAACAGACTCAGGCAGCCACACACCACCTAGGAGAAACAGACGGAGAGGCAGCGTGTGCCTACAACATGTTTGGGGTGGAAACGGATGAGGGACCACCTGAACCATATTATGCCACAGTCACTGTCAAGGGAAAGGACATTAAGTTCGAGATTGATTCAGGGGCTACTGCATCGGTCATTAGTGAAGAGACCTACAGGAGGACATGGGGATCCAACCTGCCTCCCATCAGACCATCTAAGCTCCAACTCAGGACCTATACGGGGCAGCCCATACCTCATTTAGGGGTGTTATATGTGGATATTTCGGCCGGGGGGCCAGAAGGCTGAAGTCAGGCTGGTGATAGCTAAGGGCGGTGGGCCCAGTCTTCTGGGCCGCGATTGGCTTTGCAAAATCCAGCTCAACTGGCGTGAATTTAAATATGCACACATGACGGAAGAGCATGAGGTGCAGCGTGCAGATGAAGTCGCCGATGGCAATGTGAGTGACAGACATAGTCCGGACACATTTGAGAGTGAGCTCGCAGTGCAGCTTGCGGCTCTTCAGCCTATTACAGGAGCAATTGAAGTTACCCCCTCGGCACTGAAAGCCAACACGCCACTTCTAGTACGGTGAAGCAGTGGCCCAGCTCTTGTACCACCTGCCCAGTTACAGCAAGGTGCATCTCAGCCTGATGATCCCGCTAACAGGAACCTGCACGTGAAGCCAATCGTAACAGTAGCAAATGGAGCACCCGCAGACGATGTAAGAACAGAGCCTCCAGGACCACCAGAAAGCATTCAGAAAGCACTCTAAGTGATTTGACAAAGAAAGTAGAATTTTCTGGAGACGGTGGCCCCCTGGGAATCCATGTGGTGCCTTTTAACTCTACACTGAGTGGAAGATTCCTTGGCCTGAGTATTCGTGGTATTGAAGAGAACAGCCGTTCAAGAAAAGAGAACCTGCTCCAGGAGAATGAATGTATCATCAGAATCAATGACTGTGATTTAACAGACAAGACCTTTGTTCAAGCACAAGAGGTTTTCCGAAACGCATTGTGATTTCCTGCTGTTGAACTCCAGATAGTTCCAAGTTATAACAAGGAACTCTATGAAAAATTTGCAATTGGGTCTATTCTGAGCTATGGTCGTGACAATGGTTCAAAAACCAAAGTTCCTGCTTCAGTGCGTTCCAAGCCAGGTGGCAAACCTGCAGATGCCTTTTATCCCAATAATGCTGAGAATAGCTTGCCACCGATTTCAAAGAAGCTCAGTAGTCCAAAACAGTTAAGGAGCAATGACCCCTTAATGCATACCAGGAAAGCATGTCCACCAGTGACTTTGCTAGAGGGAGAGACACTGGCAGAGGGAGCAGAGTCCCCTGAAGAGGATGGACATTCTCACGCAGACACACAGACCCCTCTCGTGTCCCCAACAGTAGATCCACCCAAAACATCCTCACCAGCGGTGCCTGCTGGGTCACCGGGGGTAGTACGTAGATCGCAGCGCCCTCACAAACCTCCTGACAGACTGAATCTTTGATTGGATAGTTTCTTTTGTTGTTAGATTGAATGTTGAATTTGCCACGTTTTTTAGGTGTTTTGTATTGGTAACCTGTTGCTAGTGATACCACTGTTTTTATTTCCCAGTTCTTCTATATTTGTGGAATATTGGATTTTAAAGGGGGAAGAAGTGTTGTAATGTGAGTATTACTAAAAGTAAGTTAATACTAATCGGGGAGCTGTGGTAGCATGAGGCGGGATCCAGGGTTGGCGGGGTCTTTACTTCCGCTCTTTTACTCCCAGTATGCATTGTATATAGTTCCTCCACCCAGGCCGCACGAGGTACCTGGAAGCCTCTGTATTGTAAATATCATTTGCCGTCCCAGATAAAGATGCTCTTTTGGCGATCAAGTTGTCGAGTGGTCTTTTTGTAAAGTAGAAGTTACCACAATAAGGATATGAGGGCAGGAAGAATGGTGGACTGCGGATATATTGTTTCTCTTTCCTGGTTTGCTGAGTAGAGAGTGGTAGGGTTGAAATTATATACCTTAAACAATTGTGCTTGTGTGTTCCAGGGTAAAAAGACACCACAGAAAAGCTAATCAAAAAGTATCAATCCTTAAAAAGCAGATTTAACTAGTCTCGTTATATTCCCAGCAGAGGAACGGAGGGACATCCAAAGCTAAAGCTGCCAAGAAGACGGGGAAATGGCACAGTTGACAGATGTTAGACTGAGCATACAAGTGAGAATCAGGTAATATCTGGAAAAAATCCAACAAGAAGCAGAAAAAGAAATGATGATGCAAGAAGAGAGTTTGGAATAGATTGGTAACCAGCATAATGGAGGTCAAGATGTGGAGTCTTTGGACCACTTCAGCCATGCTGAGCAGAGTACCTGTCCTGTACTAATAATACTTATCAGCACTGGGTCTGTAGCCTTCTATGTTTTAGTGAGTAAAATAATTTTCCAGGTATATACATATTGTGAGACACAGTGAAGCTCTAATTATCTAATTACCCACACACCCCTCATACAAACTCTTCTCCCTCCTGCCATCTGGGAAAAGGCACCGAAGCATTCGGGCTCTCACGACCAGACTATGTAACAGTTTCTTCCCCCAAGCTATCAGACTCCTCAATATCCAGGGCCTGGACTGACACCTTACTGCCCTATTGTCCTGTTATTATTTATTGTAATGCCTGCACTGTTTTGTGCACTTTATGCAGTCCTGGGTAGGTCTGTAGTCCAGTGTAGTTGTTGTTCTTTTTTCTCTATGTTGTTTTCTACATAGTTCGGTCTAGTTTTTGTACTGTTTCATGTAACACCATGGTCCTGAAAAATATTATCTCATTTTTACTATGTACTGTACATAGCAGTGCACAGTACAGTGGTCGAAATGACAATAAAAGTGACTTGACTTGACTTGATCTGGCATCTGACAGTCTGGCAATATGCTCACTCATTAGTCCAAAGTTCAAGAGAACAAATGGGTTATGTGGTCACTGAAGGGGTCTGGACTATGGTAGGGTGGAGGTCAATTAAAGGGTCTAGACTGTGGTCTGGACTGTTGTCAGTGCGATGGTCCGGACTGCGGTGGGGAGTGTGGTCAGTGTGATGGTCCGGACTGTGGTGGGGAGTGTGGTCAGTGTGATGGTCTGGGCTCTGGTGGGGAGTGTGGTCAGTGTGATGGTCTGGACTGTGATGGGGAGTGTGGTCAGTGTGATGGGGCGTGTGGTCAGCGTGATGGTCTGGGCTCTGGTGGGGAGTGTGGTCAGTGTGATGGTCTGGACTGTGGTGGGGAGTGTGGTCAGTGTGATGGTCCGGACTGGGGTGGGGAATGTGGTCAGTGTGATGGTCTGGACTGTGATGGGGAGTGTGGTCAGTGTGATGGGCCGTGTGGTCAGTGTGATGGTCCGGACTGGGGTGGGGAGTGTGGTCAGTGTGATGGTCCGGACTGTGGTGGGGAGTGTGGTCAGTGTGATGGTCTGGACTGTGATGGGGAGTGTGGTCAGTGTGATGGTCCGGACTGTGATGGGGCGTGCGGTCAGTGTGATGGTCCGGACTGTGATGGGGCGTGCGGTCAGTGTGATGGTCTGGACTGTGATGGGGCGTGTGGTCAGTGTGATGGTCCAGACTGTGATGGGGCGTGCGGTCAGTGTGATGGTCCGGACTGTGATGGGGAGTGTGGTCAGTGTGATGGTCTGGACTGTGATGGGGTGTGTGGTCAGTGTGATGGTCTGGACTCTGGTGGGGAGTGTGGTCAGTGTGATGGTCTGGACTGTGATGGGGCGTGCGGTCAGTGTGATGGTCTGGACTGTGATGGGCCGTGTGGTCAGTGCGATGGTCTGGACTCTGGTGGGGAGTGTGGTCAGTGTGATGGTCCGGACTGTGGTGGGGCGTGCGGTCAGTGTGATGGTCTGGACTGTGATGGGGCGTGCGGTCAGTGTGATGGTCCGGACTGTGATGGGGCGTGCGGTCAGTGTGATGGTCTGGACTGTGATGGGGAGTGTGGTCAGTGCGATGGTCTGGACTCTGGTGGGGAGTGTGGTCAGTGTGATGGTCCGGACTGTGATGGGGAGTGTGGTCAGTGTGATGGTCTGGACTGTGATGGGGAGTGTGGTCAGTGTGATGGTCCGGACTGTGATGGGGCGTGCGGTCAGTGTGATGGTCCGGACTGTGATGGGGCGTGCGGTCAGTGTGATGGTCCGGACTGTGATGGGGAGTGTGGTCAGTGTGATGGTCTGGACTGTGATGGGGAGTGTGGTCAGTGTGATGGTCTGGACTCTGGTGGGGAGTGTGGTCAGTGTGATGGTCTGGACTGTGGTGGGGCGTGCGGTCAGTGTGATGGTCTGGACTGTGGTGGGGAGTGTGGTCAGTGTGATGGTCTGGACTCTGGTGGGGAGTGTGGTCAGTGTGATGGTCTGGACTGTGGTGGGGCGTGCGGTCAGTGTGATGGTCTGGACTGTGGTGGGGAGTGTGGTCAGTGTGATGGTCTGGACTCTGGTGGGGAGTGTGGTCAGTGTGATGGTCTGGACTGTGATGCGCCGTGTGGTCAGTGCGATGGTCTGGACTGTGATGGGCCGTGTGGTCAGTGTGATGGTCTGGACTCTGGTGGGGAGTGTGGTCACTGACCAGGTCTGGACTGTTGTTTGGGCTGAACTGGGCACTGGACAATGGAGAGCATTCAGGAGTTTGAAGACCCACAGTCAACAATTCAGAAACAACTTCTTTCCCTCTGCCATTAGATTTCTGAAGGTCCATCAACTCTACCTCATTATTCCTTTCTCTGCACTATTCATTTCTTTTTATAATTTGAAGTAATTTTGTATTTTCACATTACACTGCTGCCATCAAACAACAAATTTCATGTGATCTATATCAATCTACCTGATCCAATATTAAAGGTCCAAAGGTACCAGATTATCAGAGATTTAGTTAATCTGTCTCCACAATCCCCTCAGGGACTGTGGTACAGATTCCAAACAACCTCTGGATGAAAGAGGTTCTTCTTCAGACTCTCTCTAAACTTTTCACTCTTTAACCTACACCTATGCCCTCTAATTTTATGCACCTCTGCCTCCTTCATATGTTCTACCAGTACAATCTTCTATGCGGTGGTGTGCTGGGGCAATGGCATCAGCATGGGTGGTGCCAGCAGGCTCAATGAACTGATTAGAAAGGTTGGCTCTGTTATAGGAGTCAAACTGAGCACACAGGAGGTTGTTGTAGGACAAAGGACCCTGAAGAAAATCCTGGCCTGAAAAATCCTGAGACATCTGGACAATGTTTCTCATCCTCTACATGCTACCTTGGCTGAGGTTATTCTTACCCTCAGCCATTAGGCTCTATAATGAGTCAACCTATAGACAGAAGTGATGACCTCCCCCCCCCCCCCCATTAAACTGCTTGAGGCAACTTATTTTTTATTCTTTCTTACTTCTCTTCTAGTATCTGTATATTCATATATCTGTGATCTCGTAATGCTACTGTGATACTGTAATTTCCTTTGGGATCAATAAAGTATCTATCTCTCTGTCTATGAAGAATGTTTCCTACTATCAACTTTACTCTCATAATATTGTCTACCTGTATCAGATCTAACTTCAGCCTCCTCTGTGCAAGGAAAACCAATGTAGCCTGTCCAGCAAACACGAGGAAATCTGCAGATGCTGGAAATTCAAACAACACACACACAAAATGCTGGTGGAACACAGCAGGCCAGGCAGCATCTATAAGAAGCACTGTCGATGTTTCGGGCTGAGACCCTTCGTCAGGGCAGCCTATCCGGCCTCTCTTTATAAATGCAGTGCTCCATCCCTGGTTCTTCAGTAGCCTCTTGTGGTGAACTACAAATACCTCTATGGACATGCCCCCTGCTGACTGCTCCTGTGGCTCCTCCCACAGACCCCCTGCTGACTGCTCCTGTGGCTCCTCCCACAGACCCCCTGCTGACTGCTCCTGTGGCTCCTCCCACAGACCCCTGCTGACTGCTCCTGTGGCTCCTCCCACAGACCCCTGCTGACTGCTCCTGTGGCTCCTCCCACAGACCCCTGCTGACTGCTCCTGTGGCTCCTCCCACTGACCCCTGCTGACTGCTCCTGTGGCTCCTCCCACTGACCCCTGTCTAGACTGCTCCTGTGGCTCCTCCCACAGACCCCCGCTGACTGCTCCTGTGGCTCCTCCCACAGACCGCGGTATAAAGGCGATTGGAGGCACTGCTCCTCCCTCAGTCTCCAGGATGTTGTGTGATGGTCTCTTGTTGCTGACTGCTCTCTTCCAGCTATTAAAAGCCTATCTCTTGCCTCACATCTCCGAGAGTTATTGATGGTGCATCACCTCTCTAGTGCAATCGTGTTCTTCCCACAATGCGGCAACCAGAAGCCTAGAGCAGCACACAAATAAAGACACGGACTGAGGGGATGGAACCAAAGAGGATTTTATACATAGATCCAAGGAAGGGCCAATAGTCCAGTGTTCCTGTGGTAGAGGGGAGCACTGGAGAAAAGCAAATTTCGTGCTCCCCTTTAAATATGGAAGCAAGGATCTATCTAATAATTGTAGGCTAGTGAGGTTGACAAACTTGAGGAAGCCATTCGAGAAACACATTTGGACAAAATTGATAGTTACTTAGACGGAGTAGGTTAATAAATAAAATTCCAAGTCAATCTATGAAAGACAAATATTGTGTGACGAACTTAATTGAATCTTTAACTGCAAGAGTTGATGAGTGCATTGCATTTGATGCTGTGTATGTGACCTTTCAGAAGGTGTTTGACAAAGTGCTACATAATAGGTTTATCAGCAAAGTTGCAAAGCTTGCATTAAAAAGGTTGCTGAAGCAAGGATATGAAATGAGCTTTGAGAGAGGAATGTTTTTTTTTCAGGCTAGAGAGTGTACAGCATGTTGCTCCCAAGGGTTGGTGCGATGCCCACTAATTTTCTTGATATATATTTATAGCTTGCATTTATGTATTCCTGGCAGAACTGTTGAAAACTTCTTGAGGTCACAAAACTTGGAAGGAAGAATGAAGAAAGAGTGATAGATTTGAAGAAGGTAGAAGTTGATAAATTGGGAGTTCTGATAAAATGTAACCCAAAACATAGGGGGCATGTCTCTCCTCGTCATCACTTGTACTCACAGGGCACGCTGTATCAAGAAGCCATTGTCCATTATAAATAATTCCCACGATCTGGGCCATACCATCTATTCACAGCTACTCTCAAGCAGGAGGTAGTCCCACATCACCAGGTTCTAGAACAGCCTTCAACAATTCACTTCTTGAAACAATTTGCAGAAATACAGTTTAGAAACACTATAACCACTTTGATCACTTTTCACTTAGCAGCACCTTGGACATCGTTGTTCTAAATGAGTTCTTTTGTAAAATTGGATTTAAGCTGTGTTTAATTCATGTTTTTCTTGTGACTGTAGCTTATATGATGCTATTCACCTGCAATGTTGCGGCAAGTAAGTTTTTTATTGTACCTGTCCATACACGAACTTATGCAGATGACAATAAACCCCACTTTAATTTTGGCTTGGAGTTGTAGTGATATTAGGAACAGAATAAGAGACTCATAGAAACCTCCAGCACAGATGCACGCCCTTCAGCACAGATTCAGGCCCTTCAGCCCATCTGCTCTGTGCCTAATTCTTGATCTGCTTAGACCCAATAACCTGCACCCAGTCCATAGCTCCATAACCCTCCATATCCCTCCCATCTATGTACCTATCCAAATTTCTCTTAAATGTTGAAATGAAAACCCACATCCACCACTTCTGCTGGCAGCTCTTTCCACATTCTCACCACCCTCTGAGTGATGTGTTCCCCTTGAAACCTCTCACCCTTAACCTATGACTTCTTGTTCCAGCCTCAACCACCATCAGTGGGAAAAGTCTGCTTGTATTTACCCTATCTATACCCTTCATAATTTTGTATACTGTACCTCTGTCAAATCTCCCCTCATTCTCCTATGCTTTAGGGAGTAAAATCCTAACCTGTTCAACCATTTCTGTGACTCAGGTCTTCAAGTACTGCCAACATCCTTGTAAATTTTCTCAACACTATTTCAATTTTATTGGCATCTTTTCTATAGGTAAGTAACCAAAAGGGCACATGGTACTCAAAATTAGGCTTCACCAAGATCTTACGCAACTTCAATATATCTCTCAACTCGATTTATGAAGGTCAATATGCCAAAAGCTTTCTTTGTTACTTTATTTACCTGTGATGTCACTGTCAAGGAATTATGGATTTGTATTCCCAGATCCTTTTGTTTGATTGCACTCCTCAGAGTCCTACCATTCATCGTGTAAGACCTACTCGGGTTTGCCCACCAAGGTGCAAAACCTCACCCTTGTCTGCATTAAATTCCATCTGCCATTTTCAATCCTATTTTTCCAGCTGGTGCAGATCTCGCTGCAAACGTTAACAGCTTTCCTCGCCATCCACTATGTCCCCAATCTTGGTGTCATCCACAAATTTACTGATCCAGTTTACCACATTATCATCCAAATGATTGAAATAGATCACAAACAACAATGGACACAAAACTGATCCCTGTGGTACACTATGAGTCACAGGCCTCCAGTAAGAAAGGCAACCCTCTACTATCACTCTCCTGCTTCCTCTGTGAAACCAAAGACTAATCCAATCTTCTACCTCATTTGAATGCCAAGTAACTGGACCTTCTTGACCAACCTATAGACTGTAATTGACTTACTTATGTATTTATTATTACTATTATTTGTTTCTTCTATGTTATGTATTGCATTGAACTGCTGCTACTAATTTCATGGTACATGATAATTACCCTGATTCTGATTCTGAACCTCCCATGTGGGATCTTGTAAAAGGCCTTGCTAAAGTCCTTGTAGACAACAGCCACTGCCTTGCCTTCATCAGCTTTCCTGGCAACTTACTGAAAAAAACTCTGTAAGATTTGTTAGGCATGTCCCACAACAAACAAAGCCATATCCCCAATCAATTCCTGTCTCTCAAAATACTTATATATCCAGTCCCATAGAATACCTTCCCACTACTAATGTCAGGCTCACTGGTCTATAATTTTCTGGGTTACTCTTAGAGTGTTTTGTAAACAAAGGAACATCATTTGCCATCCTCCAATACTTCAGCACTTCACTTGTGGCTAAGGAGTCCAGCAGCTGCAGATTTTCTCTCATTTTAAATATCTCTGTTATATCCCTGCAATTTCTGTACTAGCCTCACACAGGGTCTGAGGGAGCACATTGTCAGCCCTTGGAGATTAATCCACCCTAATCTGCCTCAAGACAGCAAACCCCTCCTCCCCTGTAATCTGTACACAGTCCATGACCACACTGCTGCTTTGCCTCACATCTCTAGACTCTATGTTCTTCTCCCGAGTAAATACAGAAGCAAAAATTCCATTTGGTATCTCACCCATCCCTTTTGGCTCCATGCATAGATTACCACACTGATCTTTCAGAGGACCAATTTTGTCTCTTGCTATCCTTTTGCTCTTAATAAATCTGTATAATCCCTAAAGATTCTCCTTCACCTTTTCTGCTAGAACAACCTTAGGCCTCCTTTTAGCTCTCCTGCTTTCCTTCTTTCCAATGCTTCTAAGCTTTATAAGAGTTCAATCATGATCTGCAATAAGACAGGTAACTAAGATCCAATAAACAAATATCTTTATCTTGCTTCAAGTTGTATCTTCTATAAAGCCATCTCCAGACTTGAGCAACATACACACAAATGCTGGAGGAACACAGCAAGTCTGGCAGCATCTGTGGATGGGAATAAACAATCAACGTTTCAGGCCAAGACACTTCATCAGGGCTGGAAAGGAACGGGACAGAAGTCAGAATCAGAAGATGGGAGGAAGGGCAGGAGTACCATTTAGCAGGTGATAGGTGAGAGGGAAAGTGAGTGGTTCTCAGTTAGTCAACCTGAGCAAGATCATTCTCTGACAGTTTCCCTCAGCTGTCATTTCTACCTCAAGAATTCCTTTTTCCTTTTCACCATCTGGGGACATGGAGGTTATTTCTACGGAGCTTCGTTTTTTGCAGAAAGGAAAGCAAATAAACCAAGACTGTTGTGATGGCCCTGTCTGAGTCACTGCCAGAGCTCCAGGATTCTCTCTCCTCTGCATGCAATGAGCCTTTCCAATACTTTATCCTCCACTGGATCCATGCTTTCAATTGTCAGTTCTTCGCCTTCCTCGCATCCAGCAGGGATTGGAAAATCGCCAGTCTGCTGCCTGCAGAACCCGCCGTCTCCAAAGCCAGCAGCCCTGGATGCCCGAGACCACGATCCCGGCCGTTGCTCCCTTGGACTTTGATACCACTGGACGCCCCCAGATTATGAATCTCTCCAAATCCATCCATGGCCCTGATGACTCTGGACACCTCCATACCGGTGACACTAACATCACCAACGCCGGTTCCAGCAATCCCGAGTGGATTCAGATCCTGGATTCCAGCACAGTCAATGCCAATTCCAATTACCCCAGACTGCCAACTGTGCATCCTCTAACTCCGATTCCAGTCTGGACCTTGACTGACAGCACATCCAGGCTGCCACTGGAACCCCAGTCTCTCCTTCCTCCACCACCACTCTGCAATCCTGTGTCTCTCAGGCCTCACTGTCAGCTCTTGGGTCCACGGAGCCTCCATCTTCCTCCGACCGCATCTTTCCTGAACACCCTAACTCTCCTCTCTCCTCAGACATTACCAACCCTCTTCCCCACTCTGATCCCAGCTCTCATCAGTGCCGTCTTCACAATTCCCCCTGACCTTCCCCTCTCTGAGACAGAATGTTCCGTCCTCAGTAAGGGCCTAACCTTTGTACCCCTGCGCCCACACCTCAGTGGGTTCAGTGCCCACCATGACGCCGAACTCTTCTTCCACTGCCTCCGTCTCTATGCCTACTTCTTTGGCAAGGACTATCCAGCCCACAGCGACGACTCCTCCTCCTGTCTTCAACCCTCCTCCTCTTCCTGGATATCCTGCTCTGGTCTTCTACCTGCTCGTGATCATTTTATCGCTAACTACCAACGAAACATCAACTGTCATGACTTTAACACTGCTCTCTCCAGTTCTAACCTCATTCCCTCTGAATGCACTGTTCTCCACTCTCTTCACACTAGTCCCAACTCACCATCAAACTTGCAGATAAGGGGGTGCTATAGTAGTCAGGTGGACAGACATCTATCTTCCTGAGGCCTGGTGGAAACTCTCAGACACCTCCTCTTACTTACCCCTATGGAGCACAAGGCCATTGTCACCTGCACCATCACTGACCTTATCAACTCTGGGAATCTCCCAACCACTGCTACCAACCTCACGCCTCCCATTTCTACCTCCAAACCAAGATCCTGAAACCTGCCTATCCAGGAAAACCCATTGTTTCTGCCTACTCCTGCCCCACCTAACTTGTGTCTATGTACTTCGACTCTGTTTTATCCCATCTGGTTCAGTCCTTCCTTCCTGCATCCATGAAACATCACACACTCTTGACCTTTTCAGTGACGTTAGTTCACTGGCCCCAGTAGTCTCATTTTCACCATGGATGTCCAGTATATGTCTCGCCTTTGCAAACGCAAGGAGGGCAAGCTCTCCCTGAGCCGCTGGAGGGAACTGGGGTTAGCCATGCTGAGCACGGTGGCAGAGGTCTGCTGCAAACGGCCCCAGGTTTTCTCCCACACGGTGTTGTCTGCTGCCCGGTTCTTCCCTCATTTACCTGAAAGGCCACTCCAACGCTGCTACGGGAGCAGCCTGCTCAGCTGGCATTGGTTTGAGAAGAGCCCGCAGGGCACCCCCTCCAGCGCCAGGGCAAGGTGTGCCACCGTCTTAGCCATTGTGCCATGCAACAAGTTTGACTTGTGCCAGGTAAGGCTGCAGGTGGTTGGCATCATTGCATTTGGGGAGCTTCAGAGTGGACCTTGCGGAATGAATTACTGAGGCCTGTTGGTCTTCCCCTTTCTCCAGTGGTGTCGGTGGTGCCTGCCCATTTTCCCATCTTCCCATGGCTGCAGCGTCTTGAATTCCCCAGGCCAGGCCGTGGGGAAGGCAGCTGATGCACTCTGCCGTGTACCCTGGATTGCGGAGCCTGGGTGTGCCTGGCTTATCAGGGTTCCCTGGGAAGCAACAATCTTTGGTACCCAGGTTGGCATCCTGTCTTTGGGAGTGCGGCCCAGGGGTGCAGGAGAGGCATACAGCTTGGTCCTTCAATGTACTCCCCAGGTTTAAAGGCACTCCATCCAATGTCATAGCTTTTCAATCTCGTCGTCAATTTCCTATCCCACTCCTGATACCAATGTTACAAGCACTTGGTCCATAATGACAGACGAGAGAAACTCATTTAGCTCAACTGCCAGTTTTAAATTGTGATAAGCACAAAAACAGATCAGGCGCCTTGACCCAGGGAGAGTACCCATTCAGTCACATACAGACAGGGGAGCTGGTTATTACATACCCTGATTACACAAACATACATGTGAATAACTATATAACCCAAAGAAATACAACAATAAATGAACTTGGACATCTCACCATAATCCCACAAATGGATTTTAAACAAGAACAATAAATAGTGCTGGCTGTCAGGAGTGCTGGGGTGAGCTGTTGACTACACGCCCCCCCCCCCCCCAGCGTGCCACAACATCTTACTGTTAATACAAGCCTGATCCAGTTTTAGAGTCAGAATATCACAAATTATATTAGAACCGATCTATAATTCCTGATAGGACAATCCGTAATAACCATCCAAATGTAATAGTACAGGATAAACAAGCAAAAACAGCTTACTTAATCAATATAGCCATACCAAACACACGTAACTTACAGAAATCAATAAGAGAAAAATGCCAGAAATATGCTGAATTAAGAGGAATTTGAAAGACTTTGGAACATGAATAGGGTATACCTTGTCCCGATAGTAATACCTACAACTAGTATCATCCCAAAGGTACCACACAACAACATTAAACAATTAGGCTGCACAGTAATATCTATGTAAACCTTCAGAAAGCCACAACACTAAACACCATTAGAATAGTCTGAGAATTCCGAGCAATTGACAAATATATGGGCTTGGCTATGCCCATACCTCAGGTTTTACCAGCTTGAGCTGAGAAAAAATAAATTGCAATAATAATAATAATAATGATCTTTATTTAGAGAGCACTTTTAAAACAGATGATATCATTCAAAATACCTTACACTGGAATTAAAGTACAAACATGCAAATAAAATAAAATAACATGAAAATAAAAGACAAAAAATAGGTTAGTCAAAAGCAAGGTTAAACAAGTGGGATTTGAGCCGACATTTTAAACTATCAGCCGAGTCTGCATCCTGTATAGTTTTAGGTATTAAATTCCACAGTCTAGCTGCGTAGTTCAAAAAGCTGACCTGCCAATTGCCTATATTTTGAGGGAGATGGTTCAAATTTAAGAGAACGGCAGAAGAAGCCATGAGAGCTCGTAAAGGATTATAAAACAAAAATGATTCTGTGATGTATTCCAGAGCCAGAACATTAAGAGCTTTGAAAACAAGTAATAGAACTTTAAAATCAATTCTAAAAGATACAGGAAGCCAGTGCAGAGTAGCTAGCATGGGAGTGATGTGTTCCCTCATCCTGGCTTTGGTTAATATCCTAGAATCAGTTCTGAATCAGTTGAAGTTTGTCAATTGATTGCTTTAGAAAGGGCATTGCAGGAACCTAGTCTACTCGATATAAAGGTGTTAATTAGTTTTTCAGCATCATTACATGATATAAACGAGCATACCTTTGCAATATTTCTTAAGTGCAGACATGCTGCTCCGATCACTTTCTTTAGGTGGGATTTAAACTTCAAATCTGAAACGAGGATAACACCCAGGCAAGTTACTTCAGCTTCTGCAAGCAGGTCCAAGTTCTCAAGTTAAAAGCACCCAATGACTTGGCTGCCACAGCCACCTGAGGCAATGAATTCCACTGGTTCACCACACTCTAGCAAAAGAAATTCCTCCTTATTTCTGTTGTAAATGGATGCCCTTGTGCACTCTGGTCCAAGACTCTCCCACTATTGGAAACATCCTCTCCATGTTCACTCTATCTAGGCACTTCAACATTTAGTAAGTGGTTATTTGCTTTATGAAGAAAGTCATTTTCAAATGCCCACAAGCAGCTCAGCCGTGATGCACTACGCAATCGGTTACCAAACAAGATATTAAAGTTTGGGGAAACCAAAATCATTTGAAGTTTCAGTCTTCTCCATCTTGCAGTCTTCCTCTCTACCCTGGCTGAAGTTCAACTTCTCTTTTCCTGTCACCGTTCCATCCTTTCTTCCTTTCTCATTTCTCCCCATCCCTATCCCATTCACCTCTTCTTTCCTCATTTATCGTTCTGTTTCCTTCATTCCTTCTTCTCATCGCAGAGAGGCTCACAGATCTATCCCCATGTGATTCGAACATCTAATTTAGCTCAGGCTTAAAGCATTTTGGAGGTTGTGAAGAAAAATGTTTGGGAATGCTAACGGGAGTCTTGGCCGATGCTGAATATTTCAGGTTGGAAAATGGCTTTTGACTTTATGGCAAAGCCTTGCTAGCAATTTATCATCACCAAGCCTCACAGAACAAGGTGGGTGACAGCTTGCTGATAGAACCCACAACCCAAGAGTTGCAATAAAAATGATTTGCGGACCAGAGAGCATGAAAAAATATATATATGTATGAGGTGCTGGCTATATATTGTAATGCACAGAGGGGCCTCTGCCACTAGTGCTTCGGATAAGCTTTGATGATTTATAAAACCTGTGGGTCCATTATAATGTAAAGTTGAATAAGGCAGAAGATGGATTATTTGACTGTGATAATAACATGGCCAGATCACAGCCAGCAATCCAGTTTTATTGGCGAAAGGTCGCATCCTGTTATCTTTTGTAGTTGTGGTTTGGTGACTGATGATGGGGTCTTCACTTATTTGCCCCAGCAGTGCAGTGGTAAATCAGCAGAGGCTGTGAACAAGCAAACACCTGACTGACTTTCCTGATGACCCAGCTTGTAGTTTGACAGGACCTTTGAAGTAATCAGAGAAGAGACCAGCAGGGAGGAGGAGCACGTTGCCCTGCCATGGATTCGAAAATTGATTGCAGCAGCAGACTGCCTTCACAGTCGCTGCATCGTGTTACCTACAGATAACCAGCTCAAGGAGATCTGTGTTAGGAATCCTGAATAATCCAGGCTGAGGTTTTAGGCTGCAAAATATATTTATTTATTTAGAGATACAAAGCAGATCCTTCGACCCCAACGAGCCACACCATCTTGCAACACACCCATTTTAACACCAGCCTAATGACTGGACAAGGGAGGCAGAGTGGAGATACATCTTTACCAAAGGAGGTGTGAAGCGCTACATCCCTCAGCTAGCCTGCAGGTTAATCCTGAGCAAGGTGCAGCATCCGCTTTGCCCCCCCCCCACCCCCACCCCCATCAATCAGGGTCATGTGAAGCCATGGGAGCTGGTGGTGGATACTCGTCTGAGCAGCTGGTGCATATCACAAGTCCTGGTTATGTGACCATTGACACCAGGCAGACAGTCTCTGAAGAGTATTGATAATGGCTGGGGTCACTCGTCTTGTAAAGACACTGCCCAGAAGAAGGCGATGACAAACCACTTCTGTAGAAAAATTTGCCAACAACATCCATGATCATGATTGCCTATATCATACAACACAGCACACAATGAATGAACGAATTACAGGAACACTTTACAATGACCGTTTAACCTACCTATCTGTATGGCTTTGGACTGTGGGAGGAAACCAGAGCGGTTTCCCCACACGGTTACGGGGAAAATATACAAACTCCTTGCAGATGGAACCGGAATTGAACTCCGAACTGTGGAATGCCCTGAGCTGAAATAACATCATGCTAACCATTATGCTAACGTGGCACAATATCATGGAGTCTAGGAAGGGTCGGGATGGCTACTAGATAAAGAAATAGTTGTGTAATGAATATCAATATGGTTGTGGAACAATCCACCTCATTAAGATCTTGCACCTTATTGTCTACTTGTACTACACGTTCACTTCAGCTCAGAATCATGTTGAATATCACCAGCATTTGTCATGAAATTTGTTAATTTTATGGCAGCAGTACGATGAGTTACATGATTGATAAATATAAGGAAAGAAACTGAGTTACGTTAAGTATACATATGTCTATTAAATAGATAAGTTAAAATAGGTAGTGGAAAATAACAGAAATAAAAAAGTAGTGAGGTAGTGCTCATGGGTTTAATGTCCGTTTAGAAATTGGATGGCAGAGAGAATAAAGCTGTTGCGCTTTATTCTGCATTTTGTTATTATTTTATCTTGCTCTACCTCAATAGACTGTGTAATAATTTCATCAGTATGTATGGTATGCACGACAAGCTTTTCACTGTACAATAAGAAAACAATTCCAGTTCCAACATAGATAAGTATAGCTCATCATGAACTGGCCCTTGTGCCCATGACGTCTGTGCCAAACACAATGTCAAATTAAAGTAAATCTCTTCTGACTGCACATGATCTGTATCCCACATCCCCTGCATATTCTCGTGTCTAAAGCCTCTTAAATGGCACTGTCATATCTGCTTGCGCCACCATCCCTGGTAGCCTGTTCTAGCTACCTACCATTCCCTGTGTAAAATAAAAGATGTTGCACATATTTCCTTTATTCTTTCTCCCTCTTAGCCTAGATGCATGTCCTCTAGTATTTGGCATTCTATCCTAGGAAAAAGATTCTGACTATCTATGCCACCCAGAATTTTATAAACTTCTATCTAGTCTCCCATCAGTCTTCAGAGCTCCAGAGAAAACAACCCAAGATTGTCCAAACTTATTCTAGCTCATACCCTCTGATCCAGGCAACGTCCTGGTAAACACCCTTTCCAAAGCCTCCTCTTCCTGGCTGAAATGGGGTGACCAGACATGCATACAATACTCCAAGTACAGCCTAAACAAAGTTTTATATAGCTGTAGCATGCAATCAAACAAATCCAGTGTTTTGTGTATACAATCATAGAATCAGATTCAAGTTTATTATAAGACCATAAGACATAGGAGCAGAATTAGGCCATTCGGCCCATCAAGTCTGCTCTGCCATTGTATCATGGCTGATTTTTTATTCCTCTCAGCATTATTTTCTTGTCTTTTCCCCGTAGCCTTTGACACCCTAAATAATCAAGGACCTATCAACCTCCGCTTTAGATATACCCAATGATTTGGCCTCCACAGCCATTTGTGGCAATGAATTCCACAGAGTCACCACCATCTAGCTAAAACAAATTCTGCCTCACTCCTGTCCTTACATTCTGAGGCTGTGCAGACTTCCCCGCTCTAAGAAACATCCTCTCCACATCCGATCTGTCAAAGCCTTTCAATATTCAGTAGGTTTCAATGAGATCCTCCCTCATTCTTCTGAACTCCAGAGAATACAGGCCTAGAGCCCTCAAACGCTCCTCGTGCATTATCACTGATGTATGTTGTGAAATGTGCAGTTTTGCTGCAGTTGTACAGTGCAAAGCACAAAAAAATCCTATAAGCTGCAAAGTAAATAAATAGTTCATATTCAGGCTGCTAATGCCTCGGAGGCATGGTTTTACTTGGAAGTGTAGATTGAGATATTGGGATTAGACAGCTACAGCTCTGTCTTTACAGGCTGCACTCCTACTCTCTTCATATGGAGGGTCTCACTCAATGTACAGAGGGAATTGGCACAAATATTCTTTACTCTACACAGAATTCTGTGATCTGGAATCCACTGCTGGCAGGGTATTCAAAGGAGATTCAATAATAACATTTATAAACAGAAATGATTGGATTAAGTAAATAGCTCTATCAAATAGATGACACTGTTACAATAGGCAGTGAATCATTCTATAATTTTATGAGATACAAAAGTGAGTTACGGGCAGGAATTTAATTCAGCTGGTTTATATAGATACGGCAAGATGAGTATCAGTGGAATATATTATTTACTGCAAGCCAGAGGGCTCAGTGATAGTCTGAACCGTGAGAGAAAGCATTAAAATTTATGCCTTACCTGAATGCCAAGATTAGGTAATTGCCTGAAATTCTCAAGCTGCTTTTTTGCACTGTATGGGTGCTGTATAATGTGAAAGTGGCATAAATACTGTCAGTGGCCTTTATTAGATACCTCCCGTACTTAATAAAGTGGCCACTAAGCGTACGTTCATGGTCTTCCACTGTTTTAGCCCGTCCAATTCAAGGTTCAATGCGCTGTGCATTCAGAGATGCTCTTCCTCATACCACTGTTATAACACGTGGCTATTTGAGTCGTATTTGCCTTCCGGTCAGCTTGAACCAGTCTGGCTGTTTTCCTCTGACCTTCCTCATTAACAAGGCATTTTCACCCACAGAACTGCCCACTCACTGGATTTTCAAACAACAACACACACAAAATGCTGGTGGAACACAGCAGGCCAGGCAGCATCTATAGGGAGAAGCGCTGTCGACATTTCGGGCCCTTCGTCAGGACTAACCGAAAGGAAACACTGGATTTTTTTGTTTGGTTTTTCACACCATTATTTGTAAACTCCAGAGACTGTTCTGTGTGAAAGTTCTAGGAGATCATTATTTTCTGAGATACTCAAGCCACCCCGTCTGGCACCAACAATCATTTCACAGTCAAAGTCGCTTAGATCACATTTCTTCCCCATTCTGATGTTTGGTCTGAATAACAACGGAACCTCTTGACTGTGTCTGCATGTTTTTATGCATTGAGTTGCTGCCACATGATTGGTTGATTAGACGAGCAGGTGTACAAGTGTATCTAATAAAGTGGCCACTCAGTGTAAATTGTAAGACAAATCTGGCCTTTCTCCAATATAGAATTTCAACCCAAGGACCTATCCTTCTCCATTATTGTCTTGGAACTTATGATCACTAGTTGCAAAGTGTTCCCCTATGCACACTCCAATCACCTGTCCTATCTCATTCCCTAATTGGAGATCTAGTATCATACTCTCTTTAGTTGCGACTTCTCTGTATTGAATTAGGAAATTTTCCTGTGCACATTTGACAAACTTTATTTCATCCAGCCCTTTTGCATACGGGAAGCCCAGTCAATATGTGGAAAGTTAAAATCACCTACTATCACAATCTTATGTTCAATGCAACAGTCTGCAATCTCCCTGCGAATTTGCTCCTCTAAATCCTACTAACTAGTGGGTAGTCTATAATACAATCCTATTAGCGTGGTCTTCCTTTTCTTATTCCTCAGTTCCACCCATAAGTCTCAGTAGATGAGCTCTCCAGTCTGTCCCGTGTGAGCACTGCCATGACATTTCCCCTGACTGGTAATGCCATTCCTCCCACTCTATCACGTCTGAAACTGTGAAATCCCGGAACATTAAACTGCCAGTTCTGCTCCTCCGGAAAATCAACTCTCACTAATGGCTACAACGTCATAATTCTACATGCTGTTCCATACTTCCCTACAATACTTACATTGAAATATACACAATCAGAACATTAGTCCCATCATGCTGATTGTTTTGATTCCTGACTTTGTATCTAAGGTTAACTACTGTATAGCTTTCCCCAGAACCACTCCACTATGTGCTCTGGAACTCTGGTTCCCATCCCCATGCAACTCTAGTTTAACCCTCCCACCCCAACCCCCAATGTGCAAACCTTCCCTCTTCCAGTTCAAATGCAAATCATCCCTTCTGTACAGGTCCCACTTTCCCTGGAAGAGCACCCACAGAGCTAGGCTCACTGTTAGAGAGTTGACTACTGTGGTTTTCCTCTGCTAGGTTACACCCCACCCCCACCCCCCAGCCCCTACAGTATCCAAAACGGTATTTCTGTTATTGAGGGGAATGGCCATTTGCTGTCTATTCCCTTTCCCCTTCCTGACAGTCATCCAGTTGCCTGCACACATTCACTTTGTATCGTCTACTGACTAACCTCTCAGCCTCCCAAATGATCCAGAGTTCATCCAGCTTCAGCTTCAACTCCTTAACGTGGATTGTTAGACGCTGCAGCCGGATGCACTTCTCGCAGGTGCAGTTGTCAAGGACACCTGAAGTGTCCCTGCCTTCCCACTTCCCAGAAGTGGAACATTCCACTGTCCTGCCTGGCATACCCACTACTCTAACTGTGCAATTAGAAAAAATAAATAGACCAGACATCATCCTCCAGCCATCCTCCTCGCCTCGCCAGTGCTGCTGTAGGCCAAAGGCTCAACCCCACAATCAAATATTGGCCTTTTCACACAAATGGCTGCTCTACTTTAACTTAATTTCTTTTCATTAGTCCTTGCCGAGAGACTAAATATGCAAAATCCAACGACTCCAGGCGTTGTGTGGCGTGCAGAATGTCGTCAATGTGACTAAGCTGTAAACCGGGCCTGCTCAGACTAGATGGCCCGAATGGCCTGTTTCTGTGCGGTAGTGCTCTATGTCTCTCTGTGATGGGCTAGCACCACCTACAAAAAATATCTGTGACTGACGCCTAAGCCGTGCTCCATGGAGGAACTGGTTACGCGGTGGCAATTGTAGCTAATGGCACATCTTCTAGCTCAGTGATCTTTGTATCGCAAAATACAGCAGGTAGTTCAGTAACTTGACTAGCTGACTGTTGCCATGGTTACCCATCTGCTAAAAGAAAACTGTCAATGTTATATCAACCTGCTCTATTTTTTTGCATGATTACCTTTTAACCCTGATGTGTAAAGCAGCCTAATACCAGGTTTCTGCGCATTAGTTAACTCACTGTAACACTGAGGGCCTCCTTTGGCTGGGCTGACCATGGATATTGCATCCTAGCTTTCTACGTAATATGCAAGCTGGTACGCAAGCCAGGGCAGTACGATAAGGGAGAGCAAACTGTTGCCCATGCAGCAGGCTCCCCCTCTCCATGTAGCTGATAAATCTGAAGGAATAGCAGATAACGACACCTCTCGGCAGCAGCAGCAGCATCGCAGGAGGGGCCAGTCAGTGTTGAACACAATGTAGGACTGCCTCAGGGTTGCCAGCTCCGGATTTTTCCCTTGGGGTGAATGTGGTGAACTACATATACCTGTCTGGACACGCCCCCCCCCCCCCCCCGCTGACTGCTCCTGTGGCTCCTCCCACGGACCCCGGTATAAAGGCGATTGGGGCCTAAGCCCTGCCCTCAGTCTCCAGGATGTAGCATGGTGGTCAATTGCTGCTTGTTCTTTCTTCCAGTCAATAAAAGCCGATATCTCGCCTCGCGTCTCAAGAGAGTTATTGATGGTGCATCAGGGGTTTACTCACGAAGCCTGCCCCTTGAGTGGACATAGCCGCAAAGCAGCAGAGGCTTGAGATCGGAATTTTCCTTCTCCTAGATGAACTGCCAACCACAGCTGACAAGCCCCTTCTACCTGAAGCAACTGCTTTTAAGGCACCAGTAACCCGCTTTTGCCCCTTCTCCAGGTCAGTAGAAATGGTTCTGCAAGGCTTAGTAGCTGAGTGACTCAGGAATGCCAGGAGTTGGACTTGGTTGTCAGAGGCTTTTTGAGATGCACACCTTTGGGAGCATTTAATAGGTAGTGGGAGTTTATCCCCACTACCTCCCCCAGCTATGACAAACTTAAGGAACAACTGCTGCTCTGCAATATGTGTTTTATTCTAAACTACTCTGGAGATGCTTATTAACCAGTTGAAAAGGAAACTTAATGAAGCAGAAATGTAATAATCATTGATAACAATTTCTTGAAGTTATAGAGTGGTAATTACTGTCAGTTCTGCAGTATTCATAGCATTACTGTCCACATCAGGAACACTTGTCAGAGATGTTGTTTCAATTGGTTCTACAATTGGATTTAAATTCAATCCAGCATCTTTAGATTCCTAGGTCTTAACATATTGGGTGGCCTGACCTGGATGCTCACAAAGCTGCAATTACAGGGAAGGTGTGCCAGGATTGTTTAGGAGGTTAAGGATGTTTGGTGTGTCACCAAACACTCCAACAAATTTCTACAGATACACTGTTAAAAATATTCTGACCAATTGCATTATGGTCTGGACGACAATTCAGAAGATGGAAGTTCCAGCAAACCAGGTTCAAAAACAGATTCTACCCTTCATCCCAGATCTGGAGATCTACAGCTGTACTGTTGAAAATATCCTGATCAATTACATCATGGCCTGGCACATCCAGTAGAATGCACAAGAATGTACAAAGCTGCAGAAAGCTAGTGGGCTCTGCAAAATATACCACAGGCACGTCCCTCCCTACAATCGGTGGTATCTACAAGAGGCACTGGCGCAAGAAAGCAACATCCATCATTAAAAATCCCCAGCGTCTGGACCATCCCATCTTCCCATAGCTACCAGCATGCAGGAGGTACAGAAGCCTGAAGTCCCACTTTAGTTGGACAGTCCCCTTTCAGATTTGGACTTTCCAGGTCATATTTCATTAAATATGTTCAGCATTTTAGGACAGTTGTGGTGTAGAAACTATCCAGCCTGTCCAGTCCATGCAGACTGCTAATACACTAATCAGTACCCTGAATGGTCTTACTCCCCTCTGCTCTCTTCTAATCCAGCAAGTTACTGTCCCTCGACTATTACCAAGTTCTCTTTACTAAGTCTTGAAACGCCCAACAGTTCTTTGCTGCTCGACCCAGTGAGTCCCTCCAGAAGTCTGATTGTCCCCGCTTTAGCAAGGCTCAGGTAAATCCATCTCCATCTCTCTTCAGGCGGTGTTTGAAGCTTCTCTCTGCATGAGAAAGACTCTCTGGTTCTTCCTCCAATCTTTGCTTTTACATTATCAATTATTCTACTACAGCTTCTCCTTACTCCAGGTTTTGAAAATATTTATGAGTTCCCACTTATCCTCTCCACACCAAGGAGAACAACCCTCCCTTCTCCAGGACAGGGGACTTCAATTACATTTCTTCTGGCCTTCTGTAGTGCTTTCCCTAATTGTGATGCCCAGAAGTACTTTAGCAACCTTCAAAGAGCTGGCTACATGTACTGCTACCACTGCACCAGCTTCTAGTTGGTATATATTCAGTTCATGCTGCCTCTACTTATTCACAGAATCGTGAATAAGCTGTAGCACTGAACCAGGCCATTCAGCCCATTGACTTGATGGTGGTACTATGCAAGAGCATTCCATGTAGTTCCTCTGCTCTTCAAATATTTCTCGCTTTTCTCATATTTTTTCTCATCATTTTGAAGGCCACTCAGCTCATTAATTTTATTCTCAGAGCAATCCCATTTCCCCCGTGTTTTCTCTCATGAGCTCCATGTGATTCTCTCACTATCCACCTGCTCCAGTGGAAACTTAGGAACAGCTGCTTCCCCACCACCATCAGATTTCTAAATGGACAATGAATTCACGTACACTTCCTCACTATCATTTTGTTCCCTTTTTGCACTATTTGTTTAATTCATTTTTATATCTGTTTCTTATTCTAATTTATTGTATTCTTGTTATTAATATGCATTGCGATGTACCATTGTCGCAAAACAACGAATTTCACAACATATCGCAGTGATATTAAATCTAATTCCGATTCTGATTCAGTTAACCCTCACCCCACACACCCTCAGTATGTGCGAGGAAACCAGAGCACTCAGAAGAGACCACCCAGTCACTGGCAAACTCCACGTCGACTGCACCGGAGGTCAGGATCGAACCCGGTTCACGGGAGCTGTGAGGGAGCACTTGCTGCTATTCACTAATGCTGCAAGTCTCTTCCTTGCAAATGCTGATGCAATTCTCACATAATCGTCATGTTCCATGTGTTATACTTCATCTGCCATGTGTATGTGCTCTTTAATGGCCAGTGTCCTGCAGAATGTGTTGGATGTGAGTATATACTACAATGCTGCATAGGGGGTCTCTTCCTGAAAGGGCAGCCCAAACTCCAGAACTACCTTCACGCTCAGGATAGTACTGAGAATCACGAGGGCACACATCAGGAACCCACAGAGAATGAGCTAGACCAATGGAAGGCCATCTACCATGACTTGACCAATCTTCTAATTTCCCCTCTTGACTCCACCACCTTTGTGCTTGTGTACAATGCAGTATATTAGGCAAGCATAATACTCTGAGTATTGAACTTCATAAAGAATGAATAGGCACTGGAAAGAGAATTTCACAAATTCATCAGGACGATCTTGAATTAAATTATGAGAGCATATTCTGAATTTTCTCGAGTTCAAGGGATCTTCATACAGAAGTGTTTCAGCGATCAAGTGGAATGGGTGAAGGGAAACAATTTGCTCCATTTGTAAATGCAGATGGAGATCAGGTGGAGCACACACAAAATGCTGGAGGAACTCAGCAGGCCAGGTTACATCTATGGAAAAGAGTTAACAGTCCTGATCAGGATGTCCTGATGAAGAGTCTCAACCCGAAATATCGACTGTTTACTCTTTTCCATAGATGCTGCCTGGCCTGCTGAGTTCCTCCAGCATTTTGTGTGTGTCCCTTGGATTTCCAGCATCTGCAGATTTTCTCATGTTTAGGAGATCTGATGGAGGTGTTTTGCATTATCTTTAGCCATGGGTCAGGTATCAGAATACTGGAGGGTAGCTAACGTTGTCCCCCTTGGTCAAGAAGGTTAGCAGGGATCAGAGAGGAAACACAGGTTTCCTGGTCTTATTCATACAATCAAATAGGTCAATTCTGAGGAACAGGATTTATGATCACTTGGACGGATTAGAGGGAATTGTATTGCCACCAAAAAAGAACAACAGATTTAACGGCATACAGTACACCAGTGATTGTAAACCTAATTCTGAAATCCTAACTCACATACCTGATTGGTTTTTTGAGGACATTATAAAAAAAAATTGAAGGCAGTGCAGATGACATGGAAGAAATAGACTTTAGCAAGACTTTTGAGAAGGTTCTGCATAGTAGGCTAGTCCAGAAAGTTAGATTACATGGGTGAGAGGTGTTTTGGCAACCTGGATCCAAAATAGGTTTGGTGATAAGAGGCGGAGGGTGGTGGTGAGTGCTTGTTTTTCTGACTGGAAGACTGCAACCAGTAATCTACTGTTTGTCATACATAAATGACCCGATTAAAATGTCCTTGGTCCAACATGTTTTGCTGGTGTCTCAAAGATTGTTGAAGTTATAGATGCTGAGGATGGTTGCCTGTGAATCCAGAAGGTAACAGAGATCAGCTGGAAAGTTAGGCAGAATAGAATTTAATCCATACACGTGAGACATAATGCATCTTGGGTCATCAAATATTGACTGGTCATAGACAATGGGGACCTAAAAGCATTGATGTACAGAGGAACTAGGAGGTGCAAGTTTTTAACCCCCTTAAATAAGCAACAGATGGGATAAGGTAGTGAAGAAGGTGTTAGGTTCTTAGGCAGCAAAGAGTTGAGACATTAAGTTGCAGCTTTACAAAACATTGGTCAGGCCATGCTTGGAATAATGAATCAGAACTAGAATCAGAATCGGGATTATCATCACTGAAATTTGCTGTTTTTTAGCAGTAGTACAATACACAAACATGTATTAAGTTACACTAAGAAATATAAAAAAGTTATGCAAAAAAAGAGAGCAAATTAGCGAGGTAGTGTCCATTGATTCGCGGACTATTCATAACTCTGATGGCCGAGGAGAAGAAACTCTTCCTAAAGCATTGACTCTGCACCCCAGAGTCCTGCACTTCTGCCCTGATAGTGGTAATGAGAAGAGGGCGGGGGATGGTGGGGGAGTGGGGGGGGGGGTGGTCCTTCATCATGGATGCCACCTTTTTGAGGCATTGGTTTTGAAGACGTCCTTGATGATGGGGAGACTAGTGCCCATGTTGGAGCTGGCTCAGCTTACAGCCCGTTGTAGCTTTTTCTGACCCTGTTCAGTGACCCCTCCACACCAGACAGAGATGCAATCGGTGAGAATGCTAGTGAGTGCAGTTCCAGTTACTGCACTATAGAAGGGGTGTGGTAGCACTGGGAAAAATGCAGCATAAGATTCACAAAGAAGTTATCTGGACTGGAGGGCTTTTGTTACATGGAAAGATTGAACTGGTTGTGATAGTTCTCACTGGAGTTTAATAAAATTGTGAGGGTCATGGATAGAAGCATTTTTCCAAGGATACGGAGGTCCAACACAAGAGGATAGAGGTTACAGTGAGAAAAGAAATGTTTAAAGGAGATTTGAGGATCATTTCTTCCCACAGAGAGTGATGGATATATTGAATAACTACTGAATGGTAGAGACAAACACCATCACCACATTTTAAAATCATTTAGACAGGTACATGGAATAGAGAAAAATGCAGGAATGCAGGTAAAAGGGATTAGAATAGATAGGCATTGTGATTTTCATGAATAATTCAGACTAAAGGGCCTATTTACTGTGACGTTAGCATCTGAGATGACTAAACTTGAGTTGTCAGTGGATGTGAGACCAAGGTAAGTAATTGGAGTTGGAGTGCACAATAGAGGCAGGGTGAAATTGATGAGCAGGTGGGTGAGAAAAGGTATCAGGATTAGGCTGCATCCACACTAGACCGGATAATTTTGAAAATACTGGTTTCGCGTAAAAACAATAGACGTCCACACGATGCATTTTTGAAAATATCTCTATCCACATTGAAATGGAGATTTTGGCGAATCTCCTCCCACTGCGCATGCGCAGGACACATCTACCGAAAACAAGCGACATGTTTGGTGTCGAATCTCGCCGTAAAAGTGCGCGTTTGTGTAGTTACAGACTAGAAAAACTTAAAACGACAGACAGCTGTTGGCTCTCGCGCAGGAGAATTTAAAAGTAAAAAAATACAAATACTGGAGCGTATGGAGGCAACTGACGGGGAGTTCACGGACAGATTGACCCGGCTGACGACGAACATTGAAAAACTGACTAACTCTGTTGCATTAATAAAGCCCCTTGTTAAATGTATAAAACATGTCTGCATCAGCGTTATCTTGTATTTCCATACAATGTTACATTAGGCTGTTATACATCTATTGTCAGAGAAGTATTTGTATAAATAGGTAAACCACCTTCATACGAGCAAGGACAGAAAACAGGCAAAGTGAGTATACTTATTTATTCAGTAAGTATTTGGTGAGTACATTTCTAACTCTTCTTCAGTCTCGTTGCCGCCTGTTCTGAAATTGTTAGGTTGCGTTCAAGAAAACAACGAAATGGTGCGCTGTCGTCTGACAGCATTTTCAGAAGTCTCTGGTTACCCCATCCACACTGATCCGGCCAATCCGGCGTTTTCAAAAATACCCACCCTGGAAAGCGTTTCTGAAAAGCTCCAGTTTCAGGGGATGAAAATGCCGTTTTACTGTGGACAGAGGGTAAAAACAAAGAGAAAAAGCTTTGGTTACGGATTTATCCGGTGTAGTGTGGACGTAGCCTAAATCAGACTTCGCTGGGACCTGGCATAGAACCAAAGGGGTGAATAGCCTCCTTCTATATCACAATATCAGAGTTGTGAATGGTGGTGGGCAGCTGAACAGGAGAATGGGAACATCAAAGGTAATCCTCACCCTCAGCAATGGGAGAGCTGAGCAAATGTGTGCTAACAACAAGGTTGAAACACTCACCCTCATTCAGCCTGAAGTATCAAATGGGTGATCCATCTCTGCTTCTGCCTCAGAGGGCCTCCATCATGGAAACCAGTCTTCACCCTGCATGGCAATGAAAATGGCTGAGAGCACAGCATATAACAACCAGAAGAACCATGACCTCACAGTGTCAGAGACATGGGCTCAGTACTGATCTCAGGACCTACCTGAGGGAAGGGTGCACATTCTCAAGGAACATAGAACATTACAGCACAGTACAGGCCCTTCAACCCACAATATTGTGCCGACCCTTTAACCTTCGCTAAGACTGGAATACTGCACACATGCAACAGGTGCGCTCCCGCACAGGTCCGACAAAGAGCTTGAAAAAGCAGCAGGTTTTTCAATAGGAGTCATTGATTACCCTACTGTGCAGACAGAGCAGGAGTACTCCAGCGCAGATCTGACAAAGAGCTTTTAAACACCCAGTCTCTGTAAAAGAGAAGTACTGTTTGGCATTGTGGGGGCAATCATTGTTGAAGCAGTCTGAGTCAGAGCAGTAAGGGTTTGGTTCAAACAGGGCTTTGGCGAGAACAGGCAGGGGTAAGGTAAGTTCATTGGTTATTTCTTATTTAACTCTAGAGAGAATAGGGGATATATCTATAGAGCTAGAATTCTGTTCTGGGTGTTAGGTATGGGGTTTCCAGAAGACTCCCAGCCTCCCCGATGGCCACTCCTAAGCCAGGCGCATCGAGATGCAGCTCCTTAGGGACAGTGTTAAGGAACTGGAGCTGCAGCTCGATGATCTTCAGCTTATTAGGGAAAGTGAAACTGTGATAGACAGGAGCTACAGGGAGGTAGTTGCCCCAAGGCTTCAGGAGACAGATAAATGGGTGACTGTCAGGAGAGAGAAGGGAGAATGTCAGACAGTGGAGAGCCTCCGTGGCCATCTCCCACAACAATAGGCACTCCATATTGAGTACTGTTGGTGGGGGGGGGGCGGGGAGGACAGCCTTCTTGGGGGAAGCAACCGCAGCCATGCCTCTGGCACTGAGTCTGGCCCTGTGGCTCAGAAGGGCAGGGAGCTGAAGAGGATGGCAGCAGTGATAGGGATTCTATAGTCAGGGGGATAGATAGTCGATTCAGTGGATGTGAAAAGGAAACACGGATGGCAGTTTGCCTCACAGGTGCCAAAATCTGAGATATTTCTGGATGCATCCACAATAGGCAGGGTGAGCAGCCAGAAGTCGTTGTATATGATGGTACCAATGACGTAGGAAGAAAAAGCGAGGAGGTCCTGAGAAATAATACAGGGAGTCAGGAAGGAAACTGAGAAGCAGGACCTTAAGGGTAGTTAACTTGGGATTCCTGCCTGTGCCACACTACAGTGAGGATAGGAATAGTATAAGGAGGCAGATAAAAGTGTGCCTGGAGAATTGGAGCAGGGGCAGGGATTCAGATTTCTGGATAATTGAGATCTCTTTTGGGGTAGGTGTGACCTGTACAAGAGGAATGGTTTGCACTTGAATCCGAGGGGGACCAATATCCTTGTGGGCAGTTTTACCAGAGCTGTTGGGAATCATCCTCTCCACATCCACTCTATCAAGGCCTTTCACCATTCAATAGGCTTCATTGAGGTCATCCCCTCATCCTTCTGAATTTTAGTGAATACAGGCCCTGAGATGTCAAATGCTCTTTATATGACAAGACTTTCAATTCTAGAATCATTTTTGCAAAACTCCTTTGAAGCCTCTCCAGTTTCAGCACATCCTTTCTAAGATAAGGGACTCAAAACTGCTCACAATACTCCAAGTGAGTCCTCTTGAAATGAATACTAACATTGCATTTGCCTTCCTCACCACAGACTCAACCTGCAAATTAACCTTTAGGGAATCCTGCACAAGGACTCCCTTGTCCCATTGTGCCACAGTTTTTTTTTGTGTTTTCTCTCCACTTAGAAAATAGTTAGCCTTTTAACTTGTTCTACCGAAGTACATGACTATACACTTCCAGACACTGTATTCCATCCGCCACTTCTTTGCCCATTCTCCTAATCTGACAAAGTCTTCTGTAGCCTCTCTCCTTCCTCAAAACTACCTGCCTCACCACCTATTTTATATCATCCAAAAACTTGGCCACAATGCCATCAATTCCTTCTTCCAAATCATTGATATATAATGTAAAAGGAAGCAATCCCAACATTGACCCTGCAGCATACCACTAGTCACAGGCAGCCAACCAGAAAAGACCACCTTTATTCCCATTCTTTGCTTCCTACCAGTCAGCCAATCTTCTGTCCATGCTCGTATCTTTCCTGCAATACTATCGGCTCTTATTTTGTTGAACAGCCTCGTGTGGCACCATGTCAAAGGCCTCCTGAAGATACAAATAAACAACATCCACTGACTCTCTTCTGTCTATCCTGCCTGTTATTTCCTCAAAGAATTCCAACAGATTTGTCAAGCAAAATTACCCCTTTAGAAAACCATGCTGACTTTGGCCTATTTTATCATGTGCCTCCAAGTACCCCAAAACCTCATACTTAGTAATAGACCATCAAAACTTCAAACTTAGTAATAGATCAGAACCCCTTTCCAATCACTGGCCCCAAGCTAACTGGCATATAATTTCCTTTCTTTTGCCTCCCTCCCTTCTTAAAGAGTGGAGTGAATTTTTTGAGGATGTGACTAAACACATTGACGAAGGTAGAGCTGTAGATGTAGTGTATATGGATTTCAGCAAGGCATTTGATAAGGTACCCCATGCAAGGCTTATTGAGAAAGTAGGGAGGCATGGGATCCAGGGAGACATTACTTTGTGGATCCAGAACTGGCTTGCCCACAGAAGACAAAGAGTGGTTGTAGATGGATCATATTCTGCATGGAGGTCAGTGACCAGTGGTGTGCCTCAGGGATCTGTTCTGGGACCCTTGCTCTTCGTGATTTTTATAAATGACCTGGATGAGGAAGTGGAGGGATGGGTTAGTAAATTTGCTGATGACACAAAGGTTGGGGGTATCGTGGATAGTGTAGAGGGCTGTCAGAGGTTACAGCAGGACATTGATAGGACGCAAAACTGGGCTGAGAAGTGGCAGATGGAGTTCAACCCAGATAAGCGTGAGGTGGTTCATTTTGTAGGTCAGATATGTTGGCAGAATACAGCATTAATGGCAAGACTCTTGGTAGTGTGGAGGATCAGAGGGATCTTGGGGTCCGAGTCCATAGGACACTCAAAGCTGCTATGCAAGTTGACTCAGTGGTTAAGAAGGCATACAGTGCATTGGCCTTCATCATCTGTGGGATTGAGTTTAAGAGCCGAGTGGTAATGTTGCAGCTATATAGGATCCTGGTCAGACCCCACTTGGAGTACTGTGCTCAGTTCTGGTCGCCTCACTACAGGAATGATGTGGAAACCATAGAAAGGGTGCAGAGGAGATTTGCAAGGATGTTGCCTGGTTGAGCGAGCTTGGTCTTTTCTCCTTGGAATGGTGGAGAATGAGAGGTGACCTGATAGAGGTGTACAAGATAATGAGAGGCATTGATTGTATGGATAGTCAGAGGCTTTTTCCCAGGGCTGAAATGGCTAGCACAAAAGGTCACAATTTTAAGGTGCTTGGAAGTAGGTACAGGGGAGATGTTAGGGGTAAGTTTTTTACACAGAGAGTGGTGAGCGCATGGAATGAACTGCAGGCGGCGGCGGTGGAGGTGGAAATGATAGAGTCTTTTAAGAGACTCCTGGATGGCTACATGGAGCTTAGAAAAATAGAAGGCTATGGGTAAGCCTGGGTAGTTCTAAGGTAAGGACATGTACGGCACAACTTTGTGGGCCGAAGGGCCTGTATTGTGCTGTAGTGTTTTCTATGTTTCTATAAATCATTTTTAATTTTCTAGTCCTCCAGAATCATTCCAAAATCTAGTGATTCTTGAAAGATCATTCCTAATGCCTCCACAATCTCTTCAGCTACCTCTTTCAGAACTGGGGTATAGTCCATCTGATCCAGACGACTTACCTACCTTCAGACCTTTCAGCTTCCCAAGTACCTTCTCCTTATAGTAACAGCTAGAAAACTTGTGTCTGCCCCCCGACATGCTCACATTTCTGGCATTCTGCTACTTTTTTCCTCAGTGAAGTCTGATGGAAAATAACATTTTAAGTTCGCCTGCCATTTTTTGTCCCTAATTACTATCTCTTCAGTGCCATTTTCCTACAGTTCAATATCTACTCTCATCTCTCTTTTACTCTTTCTATCCGGAAAAAAAATCTTTTTTTATATCCTGGCTATAGTATTCTGTTCCATAACTAGTTTAGCCTCAGGCCATAATATTCCAGTATAATTATAACAATGCATCCACCTGACAATGTGGAACAATGCCCAGATATATCCTGTTCATAGGACAAATCCTATTTGGTCAATTACTGTTTAGTCTACTCTCAAGCATCAGTAAGTGATTGCAGGTATTGTCAACAGTGTACTCCAGTGGCATCTTATTCCCTTTACATCCACCATCTGTTCTTCAGGTCACAGGGTTTATGCTGGTGTCTGCAGAGCTGTCTTCTTCTCCCCTAGAAACATAGTGGAGCTTCTAATCCAAGAACACCTTCTGTTTGTGGTTAATTAGTCAGGGATCTTATAGTCCTTCTAATTAAAGCAGCATTGGTGTGTTCTAATAGTGAAGCCAGGAATCTCCTTAAAAGTGTTAATTACAGTACACTTCAGGACAGTCTATAGACTGCAGGCTTCCACTATTTAGAGATCATTAGCCTGATTATGAGATGCTGCCCGAGAAGGGCAGACAACTTGATAGTTTCTCAGACAACTTGATAGTTTCAACGTAGATTTTCTTGAGGCAAATATTTGATGTTTTGGAGCCAGATTGATGGAGAGGAGAATAGATAATTATGCTCAGCCCAACAGATATTGCATCGAAGTTGCCCAGGAGAACCAGTTTTGCTTTCTCAGGAACATTGGCCAGAAATTTTTAAAATTCCCGTTGAGCTCATCCAGAGAATATGCTAATGAGTGTGGTGTGGGTGATGTGGAGATCCTCATAATCTCTTTCTGAGGCCACGCCATAAACCATATGTGCCCATGCTTGGATTGGGATGATGCAGACAATTTATTTTTGTT
The DNA here is from genome assembly GCF_048418815.1 of Hemitrygon akajei. Classification (NCBI taxonomy): domain Eukaryota; kingdom Metazoa; phylum Chordata; class Chondrichthyes; order Myliobatiformes; family Dasyatidae; genus Hemitrygon; species Hemitrygon akajei. The sequence continues at coordinate 17,864,225 of NC_133126.1, forward strand.
TTTATTTCTGACCAAAAAAAGGCAATCTACGGTCGTGACAAAGCTGTGTTCTAGGCGTCTCATCGGGAGGAGGACTTTACTTTGTCTACGGCCTCCTTGCCAATCACATCTTTCCTTTCTGACCTTGGCATTGAAGTTGCCCAGGAGAACCAGTTTTCCTTTCTCTGGGACACCGGCCAGCTATTTTTAAAAATGAGCAGGATTCCCCACGGGCTGGTCCACAGCTCCAGAGAATACGCTAATGACTGTGGCTTGCTGATTCTACTTTAAAGTGAACTAGTACTGAGATGCTTACTCATTCCACAGGGAGCTCTGCTGAGAGGCCAAATTAGTCCATTCATCACGGCAAAGCTTAAATCCATGAAGACTACATTCCTTTTCATAAAACATAGTATCGGCATTTCAGCCCACAATGTTTTGCTGACCTATATACCCACCCTACAACCAATCTAACCCTTCCCTCTTGCATAGCCCATAACCCTCCACTGTTCTTACATCCATCTAAGAGTCAGTTAAATACCCCTGTGGTATCAGACTACCACCCCTGGCAGAGTGCTCCAGGCACCCACCACTCTGAGTAAAACAACCTACCTTTGACATCTGCCCCTACACTCTCATCCGCTTACCTTAAATGAGTGTCCTCTGATATTGTCCATTGTGGCCCTGGGATAAAAGGTACTGGATATCCACTCTATCTATGCCTCACGTTGTCTTATACACCTCTATCGAGTTGCCTCTTATCCTTCTTCTTTCCAACGAGGAAAACCCAAACTCATTCAATGTTTCCTTGTAAGACACGTTCTCTAATCTTGGTGGCATTCTGGTAATTCACCCCTGCCCCTGTTCTAAAGCTTCTACATGCTTCTTACCACAGTGCAACCAGAACTGAAGACAAACTTACGTGAGTTTCATAGAGCTCTGGCTAAATAAATTTGTCTTCATATCTGTTCTAAAGCGACACCCTTGTATTCTGAGGCTGTGCACTTTGGCCCTAGACTCTCCCACTATACTGTCTTTACATATCTGGAGAAGAGGGATGCCTATGTGAGAATGCTGTTCTTGGCCTACAGTTCAGCATTCAACACCATAATTCCCTCCAGGCTTGACGAAAAGTTCAAAGACCTTGGCCTTCACCCTGCCTTTTGTAGCTGGATCCTGGACTTCCTATCAGCAGGTGTTAAGAGTGAGATCCCTCACCTCTGCCTCTCTGACCCTCAACATAGGTGCCTCTCAGGGCTGTGTACTAAGCCCCCTCCTTTACTCTCTGTATACCCATGACACGGTCACCACCCACAGTTCCAATTCGCTAATCAAATTTGCTGACGACACTACACTGATTGGCCTAACCTCAAATAATAATGAGGCAGCCTACAGAGAAGAAGTCATCACCCTGACACAGTGGTGTCAAAAAAACAATCTCTCCCTCAATGTTGCAAAAACAAAGGAGCTGGTTGTGGACTACAGGAGGAATGAAGACAGTTATCACCCCTATTGACATCAATGGATCTGGGGTTGAGAGGGTGAACAGCTTTAAGTTCCTCAGCATAAACATCACCAAGGACCTCACGTGATCTGTACACACCAGCTGTGTGATGAAAAAGGCACCACAGCACCTCTTTCACATCAGACGGTTTGGCGTGGGCCCCCAAATCCTAAGGACTTTCTACAGGGGTACAATTGAGAGCATCCTGACTGGCTGCATCACAGCCTGGTGTGGGAACTGTACTTTCCTCAATCGCAGGACTCTGCAGAGAATGGTGTGGACAGCCCAGCGCATCTGTAGATGTGAACTTCCCATTATGCAGGATATTTACTAAGACAGGTGTGTAAAAAGGGCCTGAAGGGTCATTGGGGACCTGAGCCACCCCAACCACAAACTGTTCCAGCTGTTACCATCTGGGAAACGGTACCGCAGCATAAAAGCCAGGACCAACAGGCTCCAGGACAGCTTCTTCCACCAGGCCATCAGACTGTTTAATTCATGCTGACACAACTGTATTTCTATGTTATATTGACTTTCCTGTTGTACATAATATTTAATATAAATTACTATAAATTGCACATTGCACATTTAGGCAGAGATGTAACGTAAAGATTTTTACTCCTCATGTATATGAAGGATGTAACTAATAAAGTCAAGTCAATACAGGAAACAGCCTCTCCACATCCACTCAATCTAGGCTTTTCAATATATGTTTCAATGAGCCTCACCCCCTTATTCTTCTAAACTCCAGGGAGTACAGGCCAAGATCAATTGAATGTTCTTCATAAGTTAACACTTTCATTTCCCGAGATCATTCTCATGAGCACTCTCTGGCTCTCTCCAACACCACCCCAGCCTTTCTTAGATAAGGAGCCCAAAACTGCTCACCATGTTTTATCTGACCATTGCCTTATAAAGCTCCAGCATTACAACCTTGCTCTCCAATTCTAGTCCTCCCGAAATGAATGCTAATATCACATTTGCTTTCCTTTCTACTGACTCAACCTGCAAGTTAACCTTTGGGGTATCTCGTCCCTCGCTTACTCATTGCATCTCTCTTTGGGCACTGAAAGAATGTCAAAATAAGTGACTGGGCTACAGGAGTGAAATGTCCCGAAGTTTATGTCAAAGGTGCAATTTCCTGTGTGTTACCTAATGTGGGATGACCATTCCTTGTAGACTTAACAGGGCAAGGTCTTGATCCAGTGGCACAGGAATCCAGGCTCTGTTATAGGGCATGAATGCACCCACGGAGGAGGCCATGCATGTCAGTACCTATTGGCACAAACAGACAGCCACACACAAATAAACAAATGCTTCTACTCACTCAACCCTCCTCCACAATCCTTCCTGTCCCTCACTCTTCACTCCTTCGGTGCCCTTCCCAACTCTAAAATTCATCTAACCTTTCTTCACCCCATCCTCTCTTCTGCACCCTGCCACTCAATCCCCTTCTTATAACCATATAACAATTACAGCACGGAAAAAGGCCATCTCGGCCCTTCTAGTCCATGCCAACACTTATACTCACCTAGTCCCACTGGCCCGCACTCAGCCCATAACCCTCCATTCCTTTCCTGTCCATATACCTATCCAATTTTACTTTAAATGACAATACCGAACCTGCCTCTACCACTTCTACTGGAAGCTCATTCCACACAGCTACCAGTCTCTGAGTAAAGAAATTCCCCCTCGTGTTACCCTTAAACTTTTGCCCCCTAACTCTCAAATCATGTCCTCTTGTCTGAATCTCCCCTTCTGTCAATGGAAATAGCCTATCCACGTCAACTCGTTCTATCCCCCCCATTATTTTAAATACCTCTATCAAGTCCCCCCTCAACCTTCTACGCTCCAAAGAATAAAGACCTAACTTGTTCAACCTTTCCCTGTAACTTAGGTGCTGAAACCCAGGTAACATTCTGGTAAATCTTCTCTGTACTCTCTCTATTTTGTTAATAACTTTCCTATAATTCGGTGACCAGAACTGTACACAATACTCCAAATTTGGCCTTCGCATTACATCCCAACTATACTCAATGCTCTTATTTATAAAGGCCAGCATACCAAAAGCTTTCTTCACCACCCCATTCACATGAGTTTCCACCTTCACGGAACTATGCACCATTATTCCTAGATCACTCTGTTCTACTGCATTCTTCAATGCCCTACCATTTATCATGTATTTCCTGTTTGGATTATTCCTACCAAAATGTAGCACCTCACACTTTTCAGCATTAAACTCCATCTGCCATCGCTCAGCCCACTCTTCTAACTGACCTAAATCTCTCTGCAAGCTTTGAAAATCTACTTCATTATCCACAACGCCACCTACCTTAGTATCATCTGCATACTTACTAATCCAATTTACCGCCCTATCATCCAGATCATTAATGTAAATGACAAACAACATTGGACCCAATACAGATCCTTGAGGCACACCACTAGTCACCAGCCTCCAACCTGACAAACAGTTATCCACCACTACTCTCTGGCATCTCCCATCCAGCCACTGTTGAATCTATTTTACCACTTCAATATTAATACCTAACAATTGAACCTTCCTAACTAACCTTCCACGCGGAACCTTGTCAAAGGCCTTACTGAAGTCCATATAGACAACATCCACTGCTTTACCCTCATCAACTTTCCTCGTAACCTCTTCAAAAAATTCAATAAGATTTGTCAAACATGACCTTCCACGTACAAATCCATGCTGACTATTCCTAATCAGACCCTGTCTATCCAGATAATTATATATACCATCGTTAAGAATACGTTCCATTAATTTACCCACCACTAACATCAAACTGACAGGCCTATAATTGCTAGGTTTACTCTTAGAACCCTTTTTAAACAATGGAACCACATGAGCAATACGCCAATCCTCCGGCACCATCCCCGTTTCTAATGACATTTGAAATATTTCTGTCAGGGCCCCTGCTATTTCTACACCAACTTCCCTCAAGGTCCTAGAGAATATCCTGTCAGGACCCAGAGATTTATCCACTTTTATATTCCTAAAAGTGCCAGTACTTCCTCCTCTTTAATCGTCATAGTTTCCATAACTTCCCTACTTGTTTCCCTTACCTTACACGATTCAATATCCTTCTCCTTAGTGAATATCGAAGAAAAGAAATTGTTCAAAATCTCCCCCATCTCTTTCGGCTCCACACATAGTTGTCCACTCTGACTCTCTAAGGGACCAATTAATTCTTCCTTCCCTGCTTTAGACAACCTCAACTCTCCTTCCTCTGATTATCTGCTTCACCTCTGTTCCCTCACCTCCCCTTCACTCTACACCCTCTATCCCTGACCAGAAGTTGTACAGTGTGACCAACGTTTAGTTGATAGCTATTTTGTGGGCAGATTTTTCAGTACTGTCAGGGTTACCTTACCTTCAGCCTAAACATCCAAGGCCCCACTAATGAATCCAAACCGTGAAGAAACATTGTGCAGCACAGAGAGGAAATCAATATCCAATGGAAGGCAAGATGCAAAGACCTCTTCAAACTTGATAGTATATCATAGAAGCCTACCTAATCTAGCCTTGTTGCAAATCTGGACCAAAAGGAATTTGAAAAAGCCAAGTACAACTAATAAACAATAAAGCTCCTTTCTGATGTTTCAAAATATAACAGTAAAGAGCTTCAGTCACAAATTTATCCCCAATATCTCAGTAGAAAAGGAGAGGCCTAATTGTGACTGCCTTCAAAAAAGAGGACCGTTTTGGTAATTACAGAGGAATCCCCCTGTTATGGTTCCTCCTCAAATTCCTCTTCCCAGAGCTGCTCCTTGACTTGCGATGAGCATTCTATCCATCCTGAGGCTCATCAGGCATGATCTCTACCGTCTGACAACTTCGAGAGAAGTGGAGGAAGCAGTCGTAGCTATGGAGTAGTTCAAATTCAGATTGAAGTTTAATTATCATTCAACCACACGCGAATACAGTCGGACGAAACAGCATTCCTCTGGGGCAAGGGTGCAAACATACACAGCACATTCATGATAGCGAGCACACATACAGTCACGCAAAGAAATATACATATAGCCCAAGTCACTGAGCGACATATCCGGCATATTGACGTGCAGTTCCTGAAATGCTGACTGCTCACTCCTTTCCAAAGATGCTGCCTGACCTGCTGAGTTCCTCCAGCATTTTCTGTGTGTTGTTTTGGGCTCCAGGACATCTTTTAGTTCCAGGGGAGGGGTGCAGCATTCTGTCTTAACCCCAATACGTATTAAGGTTTCAGTTTTAGGCTATAAGTCCAAAATGTTTTTTTTCCAGAAGATACTGCAAAAGCTAAATGATTGGTATATTAGAACTTGCCCTCAATGATCTGTGAAACTGACAACAACTTGTTGACAGAAATCGTGAGAACACTGGTGATGTAGCACTTACCTAACAGGCTTTAGTTTATGCAGCTTTCTCCACTGGAGTCAAGGGAAATCACTCAAACTGAAGTGAATTTAAGCTGCTTACAAAGTACTCTCAACTAAAATACCATGAAAATCTTATACTTTGTTGTGTGAGGACTAAGTAGGTTTTAATAGTGTATTAAGCCATTCTCCTGCGTAGCCAATCTTATGCCCTTAAAGATCTGGTGTGATGAATGTTCATTACAATTTCCTCATGAATATTAAAATTTAATTTATTTTGTAATATTTTTGAAGTTTATTTATCCATGTACGGAGAGATAGCCAGAATTTGAGCATATACTCAGTGGCCACTTTATTGGGTACACCTGCTCATCAATGCAGTTATCTAATCAGCCAATCATATGCCAGCAACTCAAGGGATAAAAGCATGTAGACATGGTCAAGGGCTCAGTTGCTATTCAGCCCAAACATCAGAATAGGGGAAAGATATGTGATTTAAGTGATTTTGACCATGGAATGGTTGTTGATACTATATGGGGTGGTTTGTGTATCTCAGAAACTGCTGACCTGCTTGGGATTTTCACCGACAACAGTTTACCGAGAACGGTGTGATAAATGAAAGACATACAGTGAGTGGCAGTTCTATGGACAAAAGCACTCTGTTAATGAGTGAAGTTGGAAGAGAATGGCTAGACTGGTTCAAGCTGACAGGAAGGCGACAGAAACTCCAACCACCACACATTACAACAGTTATGAGCAGAAGAACATGTCTGAATGCTCCACATACCGAAACTTGAAGTGGATGGGCTACATCAGCAGAAGGCCACAAGCATGCACTCAATAGCCACTTTTTTAGGTAGAAGAGGTACATAATGAAGTGGCCTCTAAGTGTAATATTATCATTAGAAATTGTACTTTTTCCTCCTGGCATGGGATCAGGATGTTTATTTGTTCAGCCAGCATCCTGCTGATTCTCTTTGCACTAAGACCTGACATCAATAGTTGCAGGAGGGAGGGATATTAAAATCATGAGGGTTACCTGATTTTAATAGGAAGCTTTTTTCGAATATCAGTGAATTTACTTCACTGCTAACTGTGAATGCCAGGTCAATTTTTCACTCAGGAGACACGAGCTGGCCATTCTCTGCAGATCCCCAACCAGTGTTCAGCATCAGGAAGGAACTCAAATGCTGAATTAATCCATTCAAAATATCTGTGAGGTTTCTTTATTCTGAGCTGGTACAATATAGCTGATGGCATGTTCACACACTAAACAGAGGAGATCTGCACCATTGAAGAATACAAGTCAGAAAATGTGTATTTTCTAATTGCTAGTTTAAAGGCAAACATAATGGGACCACAAATGTCCGTCCAAAAACTCCACTCAGAAGGAAGGAGAAGGGTTTAGAGAGTGAATTCCGTGCATAGTAATTCTCTTGCAGTTCAATGCAATGTTGAAATTTTAGCATTGCAGACTGAGACCACTCGTGCCATCTGGCAAATGGCAGCCCTTTGAAAGAGCTACTCTGTTCTTTCCCACGGCTCTACAAATATCTCTTTTCCAAGCTTATCATCGACTTCTTTGAATCTGCTTCCAAACTAATTCAATCCAATTCAAGGTTTTGACTCAACCAGCTCCGTCATGGGCACAACCCTCCCGTCACTGAGGACAATGGTGCCTCTAGAAGGTAGCATCCATCATTAAGCATCCTCACCATCTGGGACACGTCCGCTTCTCACTACAACCTTTGGGGAAGATGTAGAGGAATCTAAGGACCCACACTAACCGTTTTTAGAAGCACCTTCTTCCCTTTCACCATCAGAGTTCTGTATGGTCTATGAACCCATGAACACCACCTCACCAGTCCTCTTTTGCACTATTTATGTATGTATGTATTTATGTAAAGGTGGTATCTTCTTTTTCTTTGTTACCGTGTATGTTAATCGAAAATGGCTTCTTTGTTTTGTTAAAAGTAGGAATGCTTCTTTGTTGTGAGAGAGTGCTGGAAGCTTGTTTGGGTTAAAATTTACTGATAACGAGAATTGTATTCCTTTGTAAACCAATTGGGATTAATGTTGTTCTTTCTTCTGAGTCTGTAAGCTATTGTTGGCGGGCTTTTGGGGAGTTCAGCGCGAGGGGGTGACAGAGAGAGGACGTGATGCTGTAAACTGGGCGAGGAACGGACCCCAAGCGGGGGTCCAAGGCCGGGAGGTACCCTGAGGAGAGGAGACGACGATAGATGTGCTGGGTTGACCACTTCGGGTGGTCCTGAGCTGCGAGTCGAGGAGTTCGGAGGGGATTGAATGGTGGCCAGAAGACTTCAGTAATTGAGCTCCAACGGTTGTGCACGAAGTGGTTTGGACTTTGATAAGTTTGGTGCCTTTTCTTTATTTTTTTTCCTTCATATATACTGTATCGTTATTAATCACTTAGTTATAGTAACCTTTATAAATTGTACTCATTTAATGGCATATGGTGTACTGTCTGTTTTTGGGTGAGGCGGGGACATCACACAGCATCCACACCAGCTGATTACCCAGTTTGGCGGGGCCGAAGGCTGCTCCCCCAGACGAGAACGAGCTGAGCGAGCCTGAGGCGACCCAGAGGGTTACATTTATTATTGTAGCTTATAGTGATCTTTTATGTCCTACACTGTACTGCTGCCACAAAATGACACATCTCACAACGTCAGTGATAATAAGCCTGATTCTGATTGTGATTCTAACTCTGTTCCTGCCTGGAACCCAACTCAACTGCATCCTTCACGGACGGCTAGTTAAGGTGAATTCACACAGGTCAGGGGAATCTGAAACTTGTGCGTCTCGAGAGGAGTGATTTAAAGGCACAGCAAGCTGGGGGAACTCATGCTGCTCGATCTATTGAGTTCCTCCAGCTTATTGAGTGTTGCTCCACATTCCAGCATCTACAATGTCCTGTGTCTCCCAGACTTAAAGGGGACCTGAGGGACAACGTGTTTAAACAGAAAGTACTATCTATATGGAACAAGCTAACAGCGGAAGCGGTACAGGAACCTAAACTAACTCGTTCACCCTATTTTGCACTGTATATTCATTTTGGAAATTATAGAAATGTGTATGTTTTTAATCTCTCGTTGTTGTGGCAAAACTACTTTACATTATATAAGTTAGTGTGAAATCTGATTCTGATTCTGACATCTACACAGATTTGTTAACAAGAAAGGTTCAGAAGGATATGGGCCATAGGCAAGCACATGCAACTGGCCCAGAGGAACAACTTGGTCAGCATGGATGATTTGGGCAGAAGGGCCTGTTTCCTGCTGTATAAATAATGACCATGATTGTAACTCTGTGATTCTTTCAGTGAGTGCATTTCGTTCATGGCAATTTGTTGTGTTGAAGGAAAATTCTCCTCATTGAAACCATGGGGTATACACAATTTGAAATCCGTATCCTCTGGTTATGAGCCTTTCATCTTCAGAAACAGTTTCTCCCTATCCAGTCTTTAAAAAAAACACTTTATAAATCAGATTAGAGTCACAGTACCACTAATCTGATCAATACTACTAAATTCCATTAATCAGAAACATACATATGGACTGTAGCCTCAGTAAAAACAGACTGAGCATCCTGGGCAGATGATGATGATAAATAGCAGTCACTAAACCAAATTACGACATGTAACACTTTGTTAAATTTTCAATACAGTGACAAATCATCTGAGTGTACATCCCCTTAATCAAAGTCAGTTGTAATAAACATTGGATTTTAACGGCTGCATCTGATAGTGCTTGGCAGAGGCATTGTGCCCAGTGCATGAAGCCACATTTACCTTCCTACACCACTGGAGAGTGGCCTGCCAATAATATGAGAATCAAACCAAGTTTAATTATCATTCAGCCGTACATGGATACAGCTGAATGAAACAGCTTTCCACTTGGGCCAAGGTGCAAAACATACACAGCACATTCAAAATACTGAGCAAAAAACATAATCACACAAAAAAAAACATACATATATAGTCCAAGACCCTAAGCAACATACCCTACAACTGATTGTCCCGGCAATGCAGCCTGTCATCCACCAATCAACATTAGCAGGCAGCACCAGCAGGTAAGGTCTGTCTCCGATTCAGCACGGACACCATGCTGCACTGTCTCTGGCGTCTCTTCTCCTGCACTGTAGCAGCAGGCAAGCCCGCGGCTTGAGGCCTATTCCTTGCTACAAGAAAGTGCAGGCAGCTCCCTGCTGCCTGTCGTGCTACCAAACAAGGGAAACAGGCCGGTGGACTCTACAGCTGGTGGGGTGGAGCTACAATGGTGCTCAACAGCAACTCTTTCGAGCTTATCTGCAGAACAGTTTAATTTCTACCTTTTCAGGGTGAATGGGGTTCTGTTGAAGACCCTGGCTTCGAGTTACACTCTGACTTCAGCTCGTTGCAGTAGCGGAACCTGCTCCAGAGGCTCACACCATCTGCTTTTTGAAATCCCAAGGACGCAGCCTAGAGAACCAATGTGCCTTTGGGTTTCTGAGGTATCACAGCCCTGCAGATGGACTGTTTCTATGCCCGTGCCATTGAGACAGAAGTGCCATGGGAGAAACCGGAATACTGGGAACGGTGGATCAGCTGTTGGAGGCTCTATACTCAGTGAATCTCTCTCTCTCTCTCTCTCTCTCTCTCTCTCTCTCTCTCTCTCTCTCTCTCTCTCTCTCTCTCTCTCTCTCTCTCTCTCTCTCTCTCTCTCTCTCTCTCTCTCTCTCCTCTCCCTCTCCCTCTCCCTCTCCCTCTCCCTCTCCCTCTCCCTCTCCCTCTCTCTCAGACATTGTATGTCTGGTGGGTGGAGGGTTTGATGTTTTTCTGCAGAAGTTAGTGTGGGTGGGGGAAGGTCGGTGGTGTGTTGCTGCTTGTGCGTGGGAGGAGTAGTGGGGGGACTTTGGTGTTCTATTATTTTTACAGTTACTCATTCTTTGGGGTGTTCTGTTTTCATGGATGTCTGTGAAGAACAAGAATTTCAGGATGTATATTGCACACATTTCTCTGATATTATTGGACTATTGAAAACAATCAATGTCCAACAGGGTCTTGAGATCACAAGAGAGATGTCCAATACAATCAAGCATGGTTACAGCATGCTGTCTTCACACACTGAATCTGATACCCTCGAGGAGAATGCAGTTCCTCTGAACCTAATCCGACTCCACCAACGTGCTGGCTGGCTCCACTGACACCCTGGCCAGCTATTCCGATCAATGAGCAGCTCACTGATGGAATAGACCTGCATTGCTGAAGTTCATGGAGTCCAATATTGTCTTGCGATCGTAAAAAACACATTGAACAAAAAAAAACACACCATTGATTGTACTCACAGAGACCACTGCGTCTGAAAGCACTGCCATCTTACCAGAGCACACACAAAATGCTGGAGGAACTCAGCAGGTCAGGCAGCATCTACGGAAGTGAATGAACAGTTGACATTTCGGGACTTCTTCAGGACTGGAAAGGAAGAGGGAGACGCCAAGATAAAAAGGTGGGGGGAGGAGAAGGAGGATAGCTGGAAGACTGGAGAATAGATGAAGCCAGGTGGGTAGGAAAGGTCAATGGCTGGAGAGGAGAGCGGACCATAGGAGAAAATGAAGGAGGAGGGATCCAGGGGGAGATAATAGGCAGGTGGGAAGAGGTATGAGGCCAGAGTGGGGAACAAAAGAGGAGGGGAAGGGGTAGGAAAACAGTTTTTTTACAGGAAGAAGCAATTGATAATGATATTGATTGCATATGAACCATTTCTATAGCAAATTTAACTATGTCTTGTGTTTACATTACAAAGAACATTTCTCACTCAGAACTCATAAGTAATCTTGACTGTGCGTGTACTGGATGCCCCTCACGGGTTCCCTGATTAAATTCTTGACCTACGACCTAGTGGCAAGCAACAACCTACTTGGAAAGCCTTATTAGTCTACCTAGTTTAGCCTTTCTACAACAGTCCATCCTGATGTCACAGGATCACATGTGTTAAATGGAACAAAAGCAGGCATTCAGCCTAACCATCCAAGCTTCCTCCCTCTTTCCTCATCTAAATCTATTAACTGTAACCCTCTATTCTCTTCCCCCTCTCTTTTTACATTATCTCATTCTGGCTCCCCTCTTACCCTTTCTCCTCCTCACCTGCTTATCACCTCCCTCTGGAGCCCCCTCTTCCATGATCCACCCTCATCTTCTAAAAGGTCCATTCTTCATTCCCTTACCTATTCCACCTACCAGCTCCCAACTGCCTACCTCATCACTCCATCCCACCCACTTCCCCCCTCAACTGGATTCACCTATTACCTGCCAGCTTGTACTTCCCTTCTCCCTACCTTCTTCTTCTCGTGTCTTCCCCCTTCCTTTACAGTCCTGATGAAGGGTGTTGGCCCAAAATGCTGTTTATTCCTCTCCATAGATCCTGCATGAACTGCTGAATTCCGCTATTCTCTTCACCTTCTCGCAGATTGTTGTTTTTGTTTGCAAAGGTCCCAGCAACTGCATTCTGTTATACCATCATCTGTTTGTCCCTTACATGTACCCAAACTGTTTACTACAAACACACCCTCTGCTAGCAAGGTCCACGTTCTCACAATCTCTCGGGAAAAGAAGTTTTTAATTCCCCATGAGATTCCTTGACAACCCTGTTGCATTAATGGACTTTAATTAAACTCTACCCTACAAGTGAAATGTTATCTTGGTATCAATTTCAGCATTGCTTCCTGTAAAGAAAAGAGACTAGACCAAGTTAGTTCACGCTTTCCTGATAGTATACCATAAGAGCATAAGATATAGGAGCAGAATTAGGCCATTTTCCCTTTCAGTCTCAGGATGAGGGATGAGCTGCTCCACAATTCGGTTTTGTGCAGAACTATGCTGAGCTGTAGGACTCTGTTTGTGGACTTCAGTTCAGAACTCTACTTGCTTTCACTTATTGTTTGCATGTTTTTTTTTCTCCATACGTTGACTGTTTGACAATATTCTTTTTTTTATTTGTTTTGTGGCTGTCTGTAAGGAGACAAATCTCAAGGTTGTATAATGTACTGTATACATACTTAGATAATAAATGTACTTTGAGCTTTGAACTATTCATTCCTCTGCAAAGAGCAATCCTTACCTCCCCTCCCTGCTTTGTCTTGAAGATAGCTATCAAACTGGTATCTTTTGACTGCATTCTCTGACCTTAATAGTTAGCCCATTGTGGAGAATCTTTCACATGACTTTCAAAATTCAACCAGAGATATTATTCCCTTTTGAAATCCTACAGTATGATAACTACTTATTAACATATTTTTTCATTAACATACTTTTAGCTTATAGCTGTTCTTCTATTCCATTATTTAAAATATTTCATTATTTATTTTCTACTGAGAGTGTTAAGTGACTGAACTATAATTTCCTGGACATATTCCACACCTCTTCTTGAGTAGAGGTGTATTGTTAATCATCTGTCAGTTCTCTGGGTCAGCTCCATCTTCCAGTGAATCAGTAAATGTGTAGAGTACAGCCTCTGCTATTGCCAGGCTAGACAGAGTGATAGTAGCATAAAAACAGGCTCTTCGGCGTATCTAGTCCATGCCCAACCATTTAAACTGCCTGCTCACAGCGACCTGCACCTGAATCATAGCCATCCATACCTCTGTGATCCACGTACCCATCCAGACTTCTCTTAAATGATGAAATCAAACTGGCATGCACCACTTGCGCAGGCAGCTCATTCCACAGTCTCATAACCCTCCGAGTAAAGAAGTTTCCCATCATGTTCACCTTAAATTTTTCACCATTCACCCTTAACACATGACCTGTGGTTGTAGTTCCATCCGATTTCAGTGGAAAAGGCTTGCTTGCAGTTATCCTACCTATACCCCTCATAATTTTGTATACCCCTATCAAAACTCTCCTTTTTCTTCAACGCTTCTATTCAATCTTTCCTTATAACTCAGGTCCTCCAGACCCGGCAAAATTCTTGTAAATTTTCACTTTCAACCTTCAAATAAACTTTTCTCAGGCTTGCAGCTGGTTACGGGTATTGGTTATAACTGACATTTCGATGATAACTTCCATGTGGGACCTTTTCAAATCCCTTGCTAACATCCATGTAGCAACATCCACTGCCTTGCCTTCATCAACTTCCCCGGTAACTTCCTTGAAAAACTATAAGTTTGGTTACACATGACCTATCCGACACAAAGCCAAGCTGACTACCCCTAATCAATCCATGTCTATCCAAATCCTCATATGCTTTCCAATAACTTTCCCACTACTGACGTCGGGCTCACCAGCCAATAATTTGCTGGTTTATATTTAGAACCGTTCTTAAACAGTGAAACAACATCGACTACCCTCCAATCTTCTCGTACCTCCCCATCGCTAAGGATGATTTAAATATCTCTTCCAGGGCCCCTCCAATTTCTGTACTTGCCTTTCACAGGGTCCGATGGAACAACATGTCAGAGTCTGAGGATTTGTCCGCCCTAATTTGAGACAGCAAGCACCTCCTCTTCTGTAATCTGTACAGGGTCCATGACCTCGCTGCTGCTTCGCCTCACTCTGTATCCATCTCCCTCGTAAATACAGATTGAGAATATCCCTTTAAGATCTCCTCCACCTCTTTTGGCTCCATGCGTAGATTATCATTCTGATGTTCCAGAGGACAAATTTTGTCCCTTGCAATCCTTTTGCTCTTAGCATATCTGTAGAATTCCCTCACATTGTCTGCTGAGTGAATATTACAGATTGACAACCTACAGCAGAAATGGCCTGATATGAACAGGACAGATTGTTGAATTCAGGGCAGAGTTGGATGGATACATGGATAGGAAAAGTTCAGTAGGATATGGACTACACATGGGTAAGTGGGACTAGCCTGGACAGGGGTTTGTTTGGCATGGACTGGTTAGGCCGAAAGGACTGTTTCTGTGCTGTAGTATTCTATGGCCCTCTACATTCTGAAGGCAGTATGGTGCCCTGAAGGAGGATGAGATGCTGTTCCTCAAGCTTACATTGGACATTTTTGGAAAAATATATGGGAGATAAAACAGAAAGGTCAGAGTGGGGGTGTGATGGAGGATTAAATTAAAGATATCTGCACTGAACCTGGTTCTGCTCAGATCGGTGTTCACAAGGAGCAGACAGACACACTGATCCAGTGCTCCTCTCTGATGAACATTGACGGATCCTCGGTAGAGATCGTTAAGAACACCAAATATCTTGGTGTTCACCTGGCGGAGAATCTCACCTGGTCCCTCAACACCAGCTCCACAGCAAAGAAAGCCCAGCAGGGTCTCTACTTTCTGCAAAGACTGAGGAAAGTCCATTTCCTACCCCCCATCCTCATCACATTCTACAGAGGTTGTATTGAGCAGTTGCATCACTGCCTGGTTCGGAAATTGCACCATCTCAGATCGCAAGACCCTGCAGCAGATAGTGAGGTCAGCTGAGAAGATCATCGGGGTCTCTCTTCCCGCCATTACAGACATTTACACTACATGCTGCATCCGCAAAGCAAACAGCATTACGAAGGATCCCACACACCCCTCATACAAACTCTTCTCCGTCCTGCCGTATGGGAAAAGGCATCGAAGCATTCGGGCTCTCACGACCAGACTATGTAACAGTTTCTTCCCCCAAGCCATCAGACTCCTCAATACCCAGAGACTGGACTGACACCAATTTACTGCCCTCTACTGTGCCTATTGTCCTGTTTATTATTTATTGTAATGCCTGCACTGTTTTGTGCACTTTATGCAGTTCTGGGTGGCTCTGTAGTCTAGTGTAGTTCTTTGTGTTGTTTTACATAGTTCAGTGTAATTTTTGTACTGTTTCATGTAGCACCATGGTCCTGAAAAATGTCTCGTTTTTATTGTGTACTGTAACAGCAGTTATGGTTGAAATGACAATGAAAGTGACTTGACTTGACTCTAACTGCATTATACAACACTAACTGAGTAACAAATTCCTAAGCTCCTAAAAGGAGTTCAGACTGTGATGAGGAGGCGTACAGAAGTGAGATGGACCAGCTGGTTGAGTGGTGCAGCGGCAAGAAACCTGCACTTAATGTCAGTAAAACCACGGAATTGATTGCAGACTTCAGAATTCTCAACAATATGGAGGAACAGAGGGATCTTGGGGTCCATGATCATTGATCCTTCTAAGATGTCACGTAAATTGATAGGGTAACTATGAAGGTGTATACTGTGTTGGCCTTCTTTAGTCTGGGATTGAGTTTTAGAGTTGTGAAGCTGGACAACCAGCACCTTTATTCCAGCGAATCAGAGGCTAGGATGAGGGGACATACCTTTAAGATGATTGGATGAAAATATAAGGAGAATGGCAAAGGTAGATTTATTTTATACAGAGAATGGTATGTGCATGGAACGCAATGCTGGGAGTGGTGTTAGAGGCATCTACATTAAGGACTCTCATTTAGAGAAACGAATGTAAGAATAATAGAGAGCTTCATAAATGTGGGATGGAAGGGTTGGATTGATCTTGGAGTGAGCTAAAAGGTCAGCACAACGTCATGGGCCGAAGGGACAGTACGGTGTTGCACTGTTCTATATTCTATGTTCTCTGTTTTACCAATGCAGTCACCGGTTTCCTAGACTGAATCTTCTACTGCTGAGCAGCTGTTCACAACAATGCACGCTGAGATGGGGAATGAGCAAAGAAGATTTTCTTTAAAGAAGCTACTTTTTAATCAGGACGGCAGCCAAGATTTTGAAGGCAGGGCTTCGCGGTAGTTTCTCTGATTTGAGAAGCAACCAATTAGCAAACGGCAGAGCATAAAAATAGCCACCTTTCTGTCAAGTCTGTGCTCAAGATTTAAAAAGCAGAGCTTTGAGCCAATTTTCTCTGAGTTGGACAGTCCACACCAGGGGTGCATGAAAAGTGTTACTTCTTAATCAGGGCAGCGATCAAGGTGTTGAAGGCAGAGTTTTGTTGTAGTTTTTTTGATTTCAGGAGTGACCGATCTGCAAGAGGGATTCATTGGAAAGGGCCAATTAGAATAATTCAAGTGCAAGTGGAGCAGCCATTCTTGTGAGTCTTTCAGTCTTTAGAGTGGTTTTGACTCATCCAGTTTAGGCAATATCAGGCTTGGGTGAGGAAGATTTTGTTGTAAATTACTCCCTCTGTGTTCTTATTTGTTCATTCCTCATCTATTATGGCATAGTATAGTAAGAATGGCCCTAGGGCAGTGTTTTGTGCTGTGTGTGGGATGTGGTAAGTCTGAAGATGTCCAGTCTCCCGGATAAACACATTTGCATCAGGTGCACTGAGCTACAGCTCCTGAGAGAAGATGTTAAGGAACTGATCCTGCAGCTCAATTATCTTTGACTCATGCAGGAGAATGAGGAGGTGATAGACAGGAGCTATAAGGAGGTAGTCACCCCTAGCTTGCGGGAGTCCGGGAAAAGGGTGACTGTGAGGAGAAAGAGGGGAAATGCACAGCCGTTGCAGAGTACACCTGTGGCCATTCTCCTCAATAATAAGCCTATAACTTTGGATACAATTCAGGGGGAATATCTACCAGGGGGAGCCAAGAGTCCAGGTCTCTGGCACTGAGTCTGGTGCTGTTGCCCAGAAGAGCAAAGAGGTGATGAGGACTGCAGTGTTGATAGGAGATTCCTTAGACAGAGGAACATGGACAAGATAATGCAGGTGTGATAGAGACACCCAGATGGTATGTTGCCTCACTGGTGTCAGGATCAGGGATGTCTTGAATCGTCAAGGTGAGAGTGAGCAGCCAGAAGTCTTGGTACATATTGGCACCAATGGCAGAGTTAGACAAGGTGAGGAGATCCTGAAGAGAGATTTTAGGGAGCTATGTAGAAAGCTGAGAAACAGGATATCCAGGTTAGTAATCTTTTGATTGTTGCCTGTGTCATGGGCCAATGAGGGGAAGAATAGGATAATTTGGCAGGTGAATGTGTGGCTGAGGAACTAGCACAGGGAGCAGGGGTTCAAATTTATGGATCATTGGGATCTCTTCTAGAGAAGGTATGACCTGTACAAAAGGGACAGGTTATACCTGAACCCGAAGGGGGTCCAATATTATAAAACCATAAGACATAGGAGCAGAAATGGGCCAATTGGCTCATCAAGTCTACTCCAGCACTCAGTCATGGCTGGTCCTTTTTTATTCTCTTCCTCAACCCCAACCCCATTTCCCGGTCTTCTCCCAGTAACCTTTGATGCTATGTCCAATCAAGAACCTATCAATCTCTATCTTAAATATACACCCAACAGCCTGGCCTTCACAGCTGAAGGTGGTAACAAATTCCACAAATTAATCACATTCTGCTAGAGAAATTCCTCCACATCTCCGTTTTGAATGTGCCCTCTTGTCTTAGATTCTCCCACCATGGGAAACATCCTTTTCACATCTACTCTGTCTAGGCCTTTCAACATTGAAAAGATTTCAATGAGATCTCCCCTCATCCTTCTAAGTTCTAGTGAGTTCTGACCCAGAGCCATCAAACATTCCTCGTATGATAACCCATTCATTCCTGGAATCACCCTTGTGAACCTCCTTTGGACCATCTCCTATGATAGCACATCTTTTCTAAGATGAGGAGCCCAAAACTGTTCACAATACTCAAGGTGAGGCCTCACTAGTGCCTTATAAATCCTAAGCATCACATCCCTGCTCTTGTATTCTAGACCTCTTGAAATAAATACTAACATTGCATTTGCCTTCCTCAGCACCGACTCAACCTGCATGTTAACCTTCAGGGTGTTCTGCACAGGGACTCCAAGTCCCTTTGCATCTCAGATTTTTGGATTTTATCCTTGTTTAGAAAATAGTCCACAGATTTATTTCTACTACCAAAGTGCATGACCATGCATTTTACAACATTATATTTCATTTGCCACTTACTTTCCCATTCTCCTAATCAGTCTAAGACCTTCCGCATTCTACCTGTTTCATCAACACTACCTGCTCCTCTATCGATCCTTGTATCATTTACAAACAAAGGCAAAAGATCCATCTATTTCACCATCATAATCATTTTAAAACAGCATAAAAAGAAGTTGTTCCAACACCGACACCTGCGGAACACCACTAGTCACCGGCAGCCAACCAAACAAGGATCCTTTTATTCCCACTCACTGCCTCCTTCCAATCAGCAAATGTTCTAACCATGTTAGTAACCTTCCTGTAATACCATGGGGTTTTAACTTGGTAAACAGCCTCATGTGTGGCACCTTGTCAAAGGCCTTCTGAAAGTCCAAATATACAACAGCCGCTGCATCCCCTTTATCTATCCTAGTTGTAATCTCCTCCTCAAAGAATTCCAACAGGTTCATAGAACATAGAACAATACAGCACAGTACAGGTCATTTGGCCCACAATGTTATGTTGACCCTTAAACCCTGCCTCCCATATAACCCTCCACCTTAAATTCCTCCATAAACCAGTCTAGTAGTCTCTTAAATATCTGCCTCCACCACTGACTCAGGCAGTGCATTCCACACACCAACCACTCTCTGAGTAAAAAGCCTTCCTCTAATATCCCCCTTGAACTTTCCTCCCCTTACCTTAAAGCCATGTCCTCCTGTATTGAGCAGTAGTGCTCTGAGGAAGAGGCGTTGGCTGTCCACTCTGTCTATTCCTCTTAATATCCTGTATACCTCTATCATGTCTCCTCTCATCCTCCTTCTCTCCAGAGAGTAAAGCCCTAGCTCCCTTAATCTCTGATCATAATGTATACTCTCTAAACCAGACAGCATCCTGGTAAATCTCCTCTGTACCCTTTCCAATGCTTCCACATCCTTCCTATAGTGAGGTGACCAGAACTGGACGCAGTACTCCAAGTGTGGCCTAACCAGAGTTTTATAGAGCTGCATCATTACATCGCGTCTCTTAACCTCTACCCCTCGACTTATGAAAGCTAACACTCCATAAGTTTTCTTAGCTACCCTATCTACCTGTGTGGCAACTTTCAGGGATCTGTGGACATGTACCCCCAGATCCCTCATCAGGCAGGATTTTCCCTTCAGGAAACCATGCTGACTTTGTCCTATCTTATACTGAGTCACCAAGTGCTCCATCACCTTATCCTTAACAATTAACTCTAACGTTTTCCCAACCACTGATCTCAAGCTAACTGGACTATAATTTCCTTTCTGCTGCCTTCTTCCTTTCTTAAAGAATGACATTTCAATGTTCCAGTCCCCTGGCACCATGCCAGAGTACAACGATTTTTGAAAGATCATTGTTGATGCCACCACAATCTCTAACGCTACCTCTTTTAGAACCCTAGGGTGCAGTTCCTCTAGTCCGGGTGACTTATGTACCTTTAGGTCTTTCAGCTTTTTGAACACCTTCTCCCTTGTAATAGTGACTGCTCCCACTTCTCTTCCTTCACACCCTTCAACATCTGGCACACTGCTAGTGTCTTCCACAGGGAAGGCTGATGCAAATTACTCATTTAGTTCATCTTCCATCTCCTTGTACCCTCTTATTTATTCTCCTGTCTCATTTTCTAGCTGTCCCATATCCACTCTCTTCTCTCTTTTATTTTTAACATACTTGAAAAAACTTTTACTATCCACTTTGATAATATTTGCTAGCTTGCTTTCATATTGCATCTTTTCCCATCTAATGATTCTTTCAGTTGCTCTCTGTAGGCTTTTAAAGACTTCCCAACCCTTTAACTTCCCACTAATTTTTGCTTTATTGTATGCCCTCTCTTTTGTTTTTATATTACTTTGACTTCTCATGTCAGCCATGGTTGTACTATTTTACCATTTGAGTATTTCTTCATTTTTGGAATATATCTATCCTGTACCTTCCTCACTTATTTTCCCAGAAACTCAAGCCATTATTGTTCTGCTGACATCCCTGCAGTAGCTCCTTCCAATTTACTTTGGCCAACTCCTCTTTCATACCACTGTAATTTCCCTTACTCCACTGAAATACTGCAATATCAGACTTTACTTTCTCCCTATCAAATTTCAAGTTGAGCTCAATCATATTGTGATCACTGGTTCCTAAGGGTTCTTTTACCTTAAGCTCTCCCAACAGACTCTGGTTCATTGCATCACACCCAATCCAGTATAGCTCATCGCTAGTAGGCTCAACGATAAACTGCTCTAAAAAGCTATCTCATAGGCCCTCAACAAACTCACTCTCTTGAGATCCACTACCAACCTGATTTTCCCAATCAATTTGCATTTTAAAATCTCCCATGACTATCATAACATCGCCCTTTTGACAGGCCTTTTCTATTTCCTGTATGTAATCTATGGTCCACCTCTCAGCCCGAAACGTCAACAGTGCTTCTTCCTATAGATGCTGCCTGGCCTGCTGCGTTCCACCAGCACTTTGTGTGTGTATACCTTGCAGGTAGGTTGGCTAGAGATGTTCGGGTGGGTCTAAATTTAATTTGGCAAGGAGATGGGAATCAGAGTGATAGTGCTGAAGATGGGGTTGTTGGTTTACAAACAGAGGCAACATGTAGTGTGAGTCCTAGCAAGGAGAAGCTGATGATTGGGCAGAATTGCAGTCAACAGGATGAGTTGCAATGTAAAAGGCGGACAAAATTGAAAACGTTGAATACATGACTGAAGGTGTTATATTTGAATGTGTACAGTATACGGAATAAAGTCGATGAATTTGTAACACAGTTACAGATTGGCAAGTATGATGTTGTAGGTGTTACTGAATCAGTTTGAATGAAGATTATAACTGGGAGCTTTACGTCCAAGGATACACATTGTATCAAAAGGACAGGCAGGAAGACAGTGTGGCTTTGTTGGTAAAAGATGAAATTAAATTATTAGAAAGAGGCGATAGGGTTTGAATGTGTTGAATCACTGTGGATAAAGCTAAGGAACTGTAAGTGTAAAAAGACCCCAATGAGAGTAAAATATACAGACTCCTAAACAGAAGTAAGAATGTGGTCTACAAGTTACTACAGGTGGTAGAAAATGCATGCCAAAAGGGTAACATTACAATAGTCGTGGGGCATCTCAATATGCAGGAATATTGGGAAAATCAGGTTGGTGTGGGACTCCAAGAGGGGGAATGTCTAGAATGCCTACAATGTAGCTTTTCAGAGCATGGTTGAGTCCACTAGGGGATCAGCTGGGTGTTGTGCAATGAACCGGAATTGATTAAAGAGCTTATGGTAAAAGAAGCCACAGGAGAAAGTGATCATAATATGATCAAATTCACCCTGAGATTTGAGAGGGAGAAGCAAAAGTCAGATGTACAGTGGAGTACATGAAGTCACAGAACCATCGGAGGGGAGAGGAGTTGGCCAGAATTGATTGAAAAAGAACTCTGGCAGAGATGACAGCAGAGCAGCAAATTCTGGCAGCAATTTGGAAGGCACAAGTTATATACATCTCAAAGAAGAAGGAGTATTCTAAAGGAAAGATGACACACCCATGGCTAACAAGAGAAGTCAAAGCCAACATAAAAGCCAAAGAGAGGGCATATAATAGAACGAAAATTAGTGGTAGTTAGGATATTGGAAAGCTTTTAAATACCATCAGAAG
Organism: Hemitrygon akajei; assembly: GCF_048418815.1. Classification (NCBI taxonomy): domain Eukaryota; kingdom Metazoa; phylum Chordata; class Chondrichthyes; order Myliobatiformes; family Dasyatidae; genus Hemitrygon; species Hemitrygon akajei. Next base: position 17,886,595 of record NC_133126.1, read on the forward strand.
GGAAAGATGGAATACAAAAGTAAGCTAGCAAGTAATATTAAAGAAGATACTAAAAGTTTCTTCAGATACATAAAGTGTAAAAGATAGGCAAAAGTGGATATCAGACCACTGGAAAACAATGTTGGAGAGGTATTAATCGGGGACAAGGAAGTGGTGGATGAACTGAATAAGCATTTTCAGATTCAGATTCAGTTTATCGTCATTTAGAAACCACAAATGCAATGCAGTTAAAAAATGAGACAACGTTCCTCCAGAATGATATCACAAAAGCACATGACAAAACAGACTACACCAGAAAATCCAGATAAAGTTTGGCAATCCCCAATCCAGAGTCCGGAGAGGCTGCTGTGTATTAATATCACGCTACCGTCTTAGCGCGTTCCCCGGAAAGGAGCTCCAAATCCACCAGACAAACAAGACCAAAAACTAAAGCTACAAGACCTGCACAAAACCACATAGTTACAACAGTGCAAACAATAGCATAATTGATTAAAAAAAAACAGACCAGGGGCACAGTAAAAATAGTCCAAAGATGTTAAAGGACTATAAGTTCAAAAGAAATCACCACACAGTTTGTAATGTGGAAATCCCAGGAGTCAGGGGTCATGTAGTGTGTGAAGTTATTAGACTGAAGGTTCTTGGAAAACTGAAAGGTCTGAAGGTAGATAAGTCACCTGGACCAGATAGTGTACATCCCAGTGTTTGCAGAGGTGCTGAAGAGATCATGGAGGAACAGCATCTCATCCTCCATCAGGGCACCATACTGCCTTCAGAATGTAGAGGGTCATAGAATACTACAGCTCAGAAACAGTCCTTTCGACCTAACCAGTCCATGCCGAACAAATCCCTGTCCAGACTAGTCCCACTTACCCGTGTGTAGCCCATATCCTACTGAACTTTTCCTATCCATGCATCCATCCAACTCTGCCCTGAATTCAACAATCTTCCCTGTTCATATCAGGTAATTTCTGCTGTAGGTTATTGATCTGTAATATTCACTCAGTTTTGCTCCATCTACAGATACCATGTATGGCATTTTCAATATTCTTCTTCAAGTTTCAAGGTTCAGGCACAGATGTGACCTGCATTTCACAGCTTCAGCATATCCTTTTGTTTTCTCCCTACCAGACTGCTCTCATTAAACATGCAGCAGGATCACCTAGACAACCATGTCTTAGCCCAATCAGAGCTATTCCCTTTGCCCTTTGCATCATGCCCACCCTTTCAGAAACTTGGAACTGATTTGTTTTCTCTCTTTCCCAGTCGTTGAACGGAAATGTTAATTCTGTTCATCGTTTTCCACAGGTGCTGCCTGACCACCCAAGGTTTCCTTTTCAGCCATGATGAGATGGTGGGACACACTCAATGAGCCAAATGGCCTCATTCTGCCTCTATGTTTTAAGGTCTTATGTTCATTTTGGCTTTTGAGTAGACTCAAGCCTGGTTAATGCTTGGACCGGAGATTGTGTGGAAATGTTGGGTGCAAGAAGCCAGCTGCCTTGGAAGAAATAATTCATCCAGGAATCAAATATATCAAGGAACTCAGTCACATTGCAAATTCTTAAAAATATGTTTGTTCCATCAACTATGATTCAAAGCATGTTATTTCATAATGTACCACTGGCTGGGATTCAACAGTTATTAAAAAGTTGGGACCAACTAGCAAGCTCATTTCATATCAGGTCATGTAGAGATATTATTAAAAAACTCTTGTGCTCACTAGTGATGCACAGAGACATAGAGGTATATAACCTTGATAGAAACCTTTTGGGCCATTGTGACCATACCATTCAGGCTAATCCCATTCTAACTGGGTGAGCAGCAGATGATTTCTCTGAGGATGGTCACTGTTGTAGTGGAGAGGCTTGCGATTTAATGAGATGCTGACCGCGATGCTTTTTGGAGTTCAGCCATTTGGCACTTAGCACCTGTAAGGTCACCCATGGCGAGTCAAGGGGGAGGGTCCAGACAAACTGCAATCCCAGCAATCCCTCAGTGATGGAGCCGGCAGAAGATGGTGACATAGCACAACGGCAGTGAAGGGTCCTCAGTCATCTTGTACTCCATGACATGGGACCCAGACCCCGTTCTCTCAAGGCCTGTGTGGTGGCTGCCCCACATTAAACAAAGTCATGTACAGGCATTCTGTGTTAAGGTAATCCACCCTAACATCCGTGATTACGTGGATCCTGAATCACGCTCTATAGCCACCTGAGAACTCATCAATAGACAGCTCCTTCAGAGAACATCATGCTCGATTCAAGTGAATGCACTACTACTCCTAACAGATGAGCACAGTTTGCCTGCACACCTCACACCGAGCGAAGCTCCTCCGCAGTCACTCTCTATGCTGCTTAGTGGTGAGGCACAGTGACATAACCATCCCCCTGCCCTCACTCCGAGCTAATTATGAACAGAACTTACCTGAAGTAAGTCAAAATATTTTGTCAGATGCTGCACAGAAAACGATGCAATGTTTGGAAGGAGCTGGTTTTGCTCTTGAGAAATATATCCAGCCCCTTCAGGGCTGCTCTAAATTAAGTGGGCACCTCTCCTATCTGTGAGGCTTCAATCCGAGCTGAAATTTCTCTGACTGGTCTGGTGGGAGCTTGCCTTGAAAGTGATCAATATGCTCCGCACTGTAGAGACAAGTCTGCTGCCACCTCAGTTGTAAATGAGACAATTATTTCATGCATTGACCACGCAGAAGCTTAGCAATAGTGGTTAATTATTTATTGCAGATGACATTTCAGCCATTCATCTCCTATTAAATATAAGCATGGCATTGTTTGTGTTGTGAACCAAACACCCAGCCTTCCCTAATTCTGTGTAACTGCTATTTCTGTCCAGGAGACTTTCAGCTCCATTGGAAGAACTGTGCTCACGGCAACCAGCAGGCCCCTGTGTGAAAACATGCTGAAAGAACATCATCATGTCCTGCTGAGGCTGAGGATGTGGTCCTTTCTTTGGAGGTGGTGCGGGGGAGGTTCACTGGGCCGAACCTGGCGATGAGAGGGTTAGTCTATGAGGAGAGTCGCCTGGGACTATACTCGCTGGAATTCAGAAGAATGAGAGGAGATCTTAGAGAAACATAGAAAATTATGAACATGTAGATAAGAAAAAGGCAGGGAAGTTGTTTCGACTGGTAAGTGAAAGCAGAACTAGTAAAATAGCCTCAGTATTCAAGGAAGTATATTTAGGATGGAGATGCTCTCTTTTCCCAGAGAGAAGTGAATCTGTGGAACTCTCTAGCCAAGGAATCAGGAGAGGCTACCTCATTAAATATATTTACAACATGGCTAAATAGATTTTTGCATAGTCACTTTGGTAGATTCTGCTGTTCTGGGACATATTATTGATAGTGGTAGTTTGCATTCAACTATTACTGGGTTAAAGCATTACTCAGCAAAAACTGATGGAATTTCTTGATTCCAAGCACCATTCCAACAGCTTCCTTATTCCTTTTCCACCTTCAGACCTGACGTGGTGTCCTCACCTGAAACATCTACAATTCTTTTGACCCTGACAAATGCTGCTCAACCTTGAGGGGGTAACATGGTGGCATACAGGTTGATGTAACACCATTACAGCTCCAATTACACAATTTCAATTCTGCTACTGTCCGTAAGGAGTTTGTTTATTCTCGCTATGACCATAGGGGTTTCCTTAGGTACTTCAGTTTCCTTTCACGTTCCAAAGATGTATGGGCTAGTAGGTTAATTGATCACATGGGTTTAATTGGATGCCACAGGCTCATTGGGCCATAGTGGCCTGTAACCATGATGTATCTCTAAATCTAATAAAATTAAGTTGCTGAGTTCCACTGACAGTTTGTTTATCGCACCAGGTTCCAGTGCCTGCAATCCCTTGTGTCTCTAAGAGCTTCTTTCTCAATTCTTGTGCAATTCTGCTAACAAATTGGGAGAGTAAAAGTGATAAAGCAATGGGCCCCTCTTGTTCATCATCTATCCTATCATTACACCCAGGCCATACTGTGATACATTACATGCCAACTCCAACTCATAATGAACAAGCTTTATGTGTTAATATTATCTCACGTTCATGTCATGCACTTTGTTGGGATCTATTTCACACCATTTCACACTCTTCTTCAGAAAGTGATGACATTGTGTGATTATTGATGCAAGATCTGAAATGAATTGAATTTCTTCCTGCACCATTCTTAGGGACTAGCCTCATCTCCACTAAATTTTAACGCCTTGCTACATCATTAGTGACCTCTACATTTCCTTTTCCTGGTTGTAAGTTATTGACTTCAAGCTTCAAAATGAATGTGAAGCAATTCTCATTAAAAAAAAATACATTAACTTTGCTTAAATTTTTTTATTAGTTTTTTTATACATTTTCTACATAGCTACAGATAAAAAAAAAACCCCAGATCAAATTGAAGAACATTGATACAGTGCAAAAATAAACATACAATAATAATATGATACAAAGAAGGATAATTGAGAAAGCACCCAAATTGAGGACATGTAAAATTAGTATCCTCCCCAAGCCCCACAACAAAAAAAAACTCCAGACCAACCACAACACAATATAGAGAATATAAATCAGGACAATCAAACCCCCAAAACTGTAAATACACTTAGCAACAGAAGATATTAATGCCTACTACCAAAAAAAAGGAGCTGAAAGCAAGGGACCGAAAAAAAACCTTAGTTAAGAGGAAGGTTATGAAAGTACTCAATAAAAGGTCCTCAGACCTTATGGAACTTTAAATCCGAATTAAGGACTGAATAATGAATTTTTTCAAGGTCTGAGCAGGCCATAATATCGTTAAGCCATTGAGCATGCGTGGGCGGGGCAACATCTCTCCATCTAAGGAGGATTAAACGTCTAGCCAGGAGAGAGGCAAAAGATAATATTCGACATTTAATCGAACTCAGACGTAAATCTGTCTCACCCCAGAAACCGAACAAAGCAATTAAAGGATTAGGTTCTAGGTGGTGATTCAGAATATACGATAACGTTATGAAGACATCTTTCCAAAATTTCTCCAAGCTAGGACAAAACCAGTACATATGAATGAGAGAGGCCTCGCCCCTTTTACATTTATCACAAAGCGGACTGATGTTAGGGTAAAATCGAGATAATTTAGATTTAGACATATGGGCTCTATGAACAATCTTAAACTGTAAAAGGCAATGGCGAGCACAAAGAGAGGTTGAATTAACCGATTTGAGAATCAAGTCCCAAGTCTCATCAGATAAGGAGGTATTTAAATCATGCTCCCATGCCATTTTAATTTTATCCACAGGGGCACGTTGTAAGGCTGCTAATTTATCACGAATAAATGATATTAAACCTTCACCTAGTGGATTAATAGAAAGAAATAAGTCCATAACATTTTTCTCAGGCATTTCAGGGAAGTTAAGGATTAAAGGAGTAATAAAGTGTCTAATTTGGAGATATCTAAAAAAATGAGCATTAGGCAGATTGAACTTAGCAGAGAGCTGTTGAAAAGAAGTGAAGCGATTATCAATAGAAAGATCTTCAAAATGTCTAATGCCCTTCCTATACCAATCATGGAATGCTGAGTCATACGTAGTAGGTAAAAAAAGATGATTATGTAAGATAGGGCTAGAAAAGGAAAAACCATGGAAACCATAAAATTTCCTAAACTGAGCCCATATACGCAAAGTGTGTCTAACAAGAGGATTAACAATTAATCTGGACAAACTACTAGGGAGTGCAGAGCCAAGAAGTGCAGAGATAGATAATTCTTTAGTGGAGCTCAACTCCATTGCCACCCAATTAGGGCACTCGGGTTGGCCATGGAAAAAAGACCAAAAGGTAGCACAACGTATATTGGCTGCCCAATAATATAAACGAAAGTTAGGTAGAGCCATGCCACCCTCTTTTTTAGATTTTTGGAGATAGACTTTATTAATTCTAGAACGCTTATTCTTCCACAGATATGACAAAATGATAGAGTCTAAGGAATCAAAAAAAGATTTAGGAATAAAAATTGGGATTGATTGAAATAAATATAAAAGTTTAGGGAGAACATACATTTAAACAACATTAATACGACCTACCAAAGACATAGAAAGAGGTGACCATTGTAACAGACTCTGTTTAATAGTATATGAAAGATTGGCAAAATTTTCACGAAAGAGATCTTTAAACTTCCTTGTAACTGTAATCCCAAGATAAGTAAATTGATTATAAACTACTTTAAAAGGAAGATCACTAAATGTTAATTCTTGTGCTTCTTTATTAATTGGGAAAAGTTCGCTCTTATGTAAATTAAGTTTATATCCAGAGAGCTGGCTGAACTGGTCAAGAAGTGAAAACATTGGAGGTAAGGATGGAGATGGATTTGAAAGAAAAAGTAATAAGTCATCAGCATAAAGAGAAACTTTATCTCTCCAAATCCCGGTCAGTTCAGGACAATTTCGAAATGCTATCACCAAAGGTTCTATAGCCAAATCAAAGAGAAATGGATGCCACGTTTGAGGTTAAATAACTGGGATTTCTGAAAATTAGTTAAAACAGAGGCAGTAGGACACAAATACAGCAATTTGATCCAAGAGATAAAACTTGGACCAAAGTCAAATTTTTCTAAAACTGCAAAATGTTAGTTCCACTCTATACAATCAAATGCTTTCTCCACATCGAGGGAAATAACACATTCAGGAATCCCAGTTGGAGGTGAATATAAAATGTTAAATAAGCGCCGCATGTTAAAAAAAGGAGACGGTTTTTAATAAATCCAGTTTGATCATCAGAAATAATAGAGGGAATAACAGTTTCTAATCTGTAAGCCAAAACTTTGGCCAAGATTTTAACATCAACATTAAGCAAAGAAATCGGCCTATACGAGGAACACTCTGTTGGGTCTTTACCCTTTTTTAATAAAAGAATAATAGATGCTTCATTAATAGAGGGTGGCAATTGGCCGTAATTAAACGAGTCAGATAATACTGAGAGTAACTGAGGAGAGAGAAGTGAAGAGAATGATTTATAAAATTCTACGGGGAACCCATCAGGTCCAGGAGATTTCCCTGAAGACAATGCAGAAATTGCAAAAGATATTTCTTCTGATGATATAGGCACATTAAGTTTGGCTTTAAAATCAGATGAAAGTGAAGGAATATTCAGATTATTTAAAAAATGATCAACAGAGATATTGTCATTCAAAGATTCAGAGGAATAAAGTCGAGAATAGAAATTTTTAAATGCGTCATTGGTTTCTAAGTGATCCGATGTAAAGTCTCCATTCACCTTCCGGATCTTTGTAATATGTTGTTTGGCTTTGGAACGCCTCAGCTGATTGGCTAGAAATTTACCAGATTTGTCGCCATGGATATAAAAGCGACTCTTACTTTCAAGAAGTTGGCGTTCGACAGGTTGAGTAGACAGAAGATTAAATTTAGTTTGAAGTTCTACACGCTTCTTGTATAGTTCAGGATTCTTAGTTTGAGCATACAGTTGATCCAATTCTTTAATATGATTAATGAGGTCTAATCGATCTGCACAGGACTTTCTAATAAGATTTGCTGTATAGGAGATTATTTGGCCCCTCAAATATGCTTTCATGGCATCCCAGACAATCTGGGATGACACTTCAGGTGATGTATTGGTGTTAAAATAAAAGGTTATCTGATCCTTAATAAATTTTAGAAAATCATCATCCGATAATAAAGTCGAATCAAAACGCCAGTGTTTATTCCTCTGAAGGAGACCAGGAAAATTTAAAGACAGAGTAATTGGGGCATAGTCAGAAATCAGTATACTCTGATAATCACAAGAATAGACAAACGGAATGAGTTGATTATCAAGTAAGAAGTAGTCAATTCTAGTAAAGGTATGATGAACATGTGAAAAAAAAAGAATAATCTCTCTCAGTAGGATGAAGGAAACGCCATATATCAGAGATACCATAATTAGAGAGAAACGATTGAATAGCTAAGGCAGATTTAGTAGGTTGTCTAGTAACAGAGGACGATCGATCCAAATTAGGATCTAACCAACAATTGAAATCACCACCCAGTATAAGAGAGTATGAGTTTAAGTCTGGTAGTGAGGAGAAAAAACGTTCAAAAAAATTAACATCATCAAAATTGGGGGCATACAGGTTTGCTAGTACAACTTTAGTATTATATAGTTTACCAGAAACAATAATAAAATGGCCATTTGTATCAGATATCTTATTATGGAGTTCAAAAGGAATATTTGAGTTAATAAGGATGGAGAACCCCCTAGCTTTGGCGGCAAAGGTTGAATGAAAATGCTGACCTGCCCACTTTGACAAAAGCCGGGAGTTATCAAAACAATGAATATGAGTTTCTTGAAGAAAAGCAATGTCAACTTTGAGTTGTTTAATATGTGAGACCTTCCTTCTTTTAACAGGGTGATTCAATCCCTTTACATTCCAGCTCACAAATTTAAGTGTATTAACCATTATCAATTGTTAGTGCGTAGAAGGCAGCAGGCATATAAAAAGTCAAGCAGTACAATAACAGTCTGGGAGCAAAAATGTAAACATAGATTCGTAGAATCAAAACAGAAACATGTCCTGAGTAATAAAGGAAAACAAAGGAAACAGTGAGTAGTGTTGGAACTGGAGAACCCACCCCACTCTCGCAACCCAAAACTAGACGGCTACCAAAAAAGCAGCTAGCTCTACCAAAAAAATTAACCCAAGTATGACTTCCAGTTCTGTGTCGTTAACAACAGTTCCGTATAAATACTATAGCAAATGGTAACTAGTTTATGCACTAGAAAACATAATAACAAATAGGAACAACTTCAGCAGAAGTATAAGACTTAATACAAAGAAAATCAAAAGAAAATCAAAACTAACCTACCCGCAAAAAATTATAGAAGATTAAAAGAAAAAAAAGGAGGGAGAAAAGAGGGAAATTATAGATTCGAAGAGAGTACTTATCAACCATTTACAGAAAAAAAAGCAAAACTTAAACTATGAATCAACCAACAGGGAGGCCTTCAATAAAAACTCCAAACCTCCAAAACAAGTTAAAGTCAATTGTAGATCTCTATAGATAAAGTTATACAAGAATAAAATAGATTACACAAGTACAATCTAAACGTCCGCAGGGAAACATTAAACTTGGATTATCTGTTTAGAAAAAACACACCAAGTCCAGGGAGAGATTGTCTACAGCCCTTAGAGTTTCAATAGATAATGTCTGAATTATTCAAGTACAGTCTGAGTCCGGAAAAAATAGCTTTACTACGAGAGGTACTTATCCACCATTTTAGAAGATCAGACCGGGTTCCTGAGGAGATGGAATGGCCGGAAGACTTCCAACAAATGCCTCAGCATCCTTCACTGATTTAAACCACTTATATTCTCCAGCAGTAAGCGTAATTCGAAGGTCGGCTGGATTTCAAAGGGAGGGTCTGAGACCACGATCAAAAAGCACTTTCATTACACCTTTAAACTCAGCATGCATCTTCAGAACCTGGGAGGCAAAATCCTCCACAAAACGAATGACTGTATTTTGAAAAGCAAAAGTACCTCTGCGGCGTGCCTCCATAATCAACCGATTTTTCACCTGGTATTGATGAAAGCACAAAATTACCAGCCGTGGACGGGAACGCAGAATTGCATGGGGAACGTAGATCCTGTGTGCCCTTTCAAGCTCAGGTGGAGTCGGAAGAAATTTTTTCCCAAAAAATCTCACAGAGAAAATCGGAAAAAAATTTCACGGGAGAGCCCTGTTCGGTGGCCTCTGGCAAACCAAGAATTCGTAGATTGCAACGTCTGCTCCGGTTTTCAAAATCCGCCATTTTGGAAAAAAGTTTACAATTCTTCTCCTCTAGGCTGGAGCAGAGAGTCTCGAGATATTGAACACGGCGTTTTAAATCTTCAGAAGTTGAGTCGATGCGAGATAAATGTTCAGCATGTTCGTCCACTCTAGCGTTGATCCGATCCAATTTGACATCCAGCTGGTTGAAAGAAGTTCTAAATTCCTTTAAAATATCTTGTCGATACTGTTCCAAAGTAGCGAAAATGTCAGCCGGCAAAGCTGTAGAAGTTTCCTTTTTCCCGGTTTTAGTACTTTTGTTAGACATTATAAGATAGATGTGTTCTCAGGCAAGTAAGAGAAACCTAATAAAATACCTAACTAAGGTTTAAGAATGGAGACATATAGTGCAAAGCTAGGGAGAATGATGGAGCAAAAGTTCGGAGCAGCTAAACAGTCGCCATCTTACCGGAAGTCCTCAACTTTGCTTAAATTTGACATCATGTTCATGTAGTCTCCAGGACAACTTCTTCAAAATTCACGTTTTCTTCCTGTGTTCAAAATAACCAGTGGATCATTGTGAATGCACAAGCCACTGTCATTGTATCCATAGTGTACTGGAAAAAATGCTATGGATAATAATAGTGGTGGTTTTGACTCCCAAGGGTAACCTCGTGTGTTGCTGAGCTTGATTATTCATTTTTGTCAGGCAACTGGGATTTGGGCATCAATGGCTAGGCCCAATGAAGGGTCATAGAGTCATAGAGCTATAGAAAACTGCAGAACCAAAACAGGCCTTTTGGCCTATCTAGTCCATGCCAAACTTATTTTGCCTAGTCCCATCAACCTGCATCTGGACTAAAGCCCTCCATTTCCCTCTTACCCATGAACTTATCCAAAAATCTCTTAAACGTTGAAAGCTAAACCACATCCATCACTTCCACTACAGCTCGTTCCACACTCTCACCATCCTCCAAGTGAATAGACTCCCCCTCAGGTTTCTCTTAAACATTTCATTATTCACCCTTAAACTATAACCTCTAGTCCTAGTCTCACCCAACTTCAGTGGAAATAGTCTGTTTGCACTTACCCTACCAATACCCCTCATAATTGTGTATGCCGCAATCAAATCTTTCCTCATTCTCCTACAGTCCAAGGAATAAAGACCTAAGCTATTCAATCTTTCCTTATAAATCAAATCCTGTTCCTTCTAAGCTGTGTGGGTGTGCGGCTGCACAACAGCTCAAATGCTCCCACACACATAGCTTTTGTTGCTGAACAGCTGGATTTGCCTTTTTTATCATGTTAATATAAACTTGAAGTCCACGTTAATCTAATTGTGAAATACCCTGTAATTCATTACATTAATAAATATAATCCACATATTTTCTAAATAATAAACGTATGGCAGCCTTTACGTTGAAACATTTTAGAACTTCAATGTACTTGCATTGTCAGTGTTTCAAGTTACAACACTGTTACAAATTGCAACAATAAACACAGAATGGAAGTTGGTAGCTCATTGTTAATAAGCCGCCAGCCAGCCGAACGCCAACACTGTCTAACTTTAAAAGTTTATGAGGCATGAAATTTTTTCTTCGTTGCATTCTATTTCATTATATCCTTCACTTAATAAATAAAATCCGAAGAATATGATATTTCAAGATTCAAGATTCATTTATTATCTAAGAATGTATAATTTATACAACCTTGGGATTTGCTTGCTCACAGATAGCCACAAAGCAAGGAAACCCAAAAGATCTGGATTTTTGTTTTTAAATGAAATGAAAGACCAACACTCGATGCACAAGAGAAAGAAAAGTGGAAGTGAGTAACAACATTCCGAACCAAAATTGAGTCCTCAGATCTGAACACAGAGCAGCCCAGAGTAGGCCCAAAGCTTCACATATCAGTTGGCCATATTAGCAGGCATGGAGCATAGCAGCCAGGGCAGTCTTCATAGCCTCAACACCACGGAGGTGACCATCATGGAGACCGAGAGGAATCAGCTCTCAATCCGACCGATACCCTGTCTTTCCAGTCTATCTGGGCCAGTATTTAAAATGACCAATGACAGAACAGCGAAAGGCTCCGTGCCTTGGAGAGGAGTAAAGATCATGGAGTGCAATCGAAATCGGCTCTTGCCTCTGATCTGGGCTGGCAATTAAATTGTCTAAACAGCATATTGTATTTCGCACTAGGACCCAGGCAGCACTGCTGAAAAAAGCTACCTAGGACGTAGGCCATGCCCCCAGTGACTCGCCCTGGGCTCAGATTTTGCTGCCCAGTGACTCGCTCCAGGCCCAGATTCTATTGCCCAGACTGAAGTCATTCTCAATCTCTTTAGATAAGCTCGGCTCCCAGAGCAATCCAACCTCACATCCAGCATTAGGGCTCTCTGCCTGAGTCCCAACTTCTGCTTTCGGTTCCCAGTGCAATTGAACCTTACTCTCAGGCCAGCTGTATCAGAATCAGAACTCTGACTGCAATAATTTTACAACACACCATGTCAGCTCATCCCTGAAACTTGCATAAGGAATCACTCACCCCTTCACATCACTCACAATTTAACGCAATTTACCACAAAAAAAGATATTTTTCCTGATTTTTTTTTAGTCAGATTTCTTAACTTTCTGGCTAACAGAAGCTGTTACACATGTTTGGTAGTGTCATCTTAACTGGAAGGATTTTTAAACTTTCATTCTAAATATTCACAATATGTATATTACAAAAAAAGAACCTTTAAAGGGCTGCTTTAAACAAAATTGGTCCCAACACAGATCCATCCCTGTGGAAGATCACTAGTCAATGGCAGCTGACCTGACAAGATTCCTTTTATTCCCACTCTTTGCCTTCTGCCAATCAGCCGATGTTTTATCTATGCTACTATCTTTCCTGTAATACCATGAGGTCTTAACTTATTAAGCATCCTCATTTGTGGCACCTTGTCAAAGGCCTTCTGAAAATCCAAATACACAACATCAACTGATTCTCCTTTGTCTGTACTGCTTGTTATTTCTTCAAAGAATTCCAACATATTTGTCAGGCAAGATTTTCCCTTAAGGAAACCATGATGATTTTGTCTTGTTTTTGTCATGTGCCTCCAAGTACCCCGAACCACATCCCTAACAACTGACTCCAACAGCTTCCTGACCACTGAGGTCAGGCTATTTGGCCTATAATTTCCTTTCTTCTGCATCTCTCTCTTCTTGTAGAGTGCAGTGACAAATGCAATTTTCCAGTACTCTTGAACTCTATTGACTCTTGAAAAATCATTACTACTGCCTCCATAATCTCTTCAGCTATCTCTTTTAGATCCCTGGGGTATAGTCCATCAGGTCCAGGTGACTTATTTTCAGACCTTTCTGTTTCCCAAGCACCTTCTCCCTAGTAATAGCAGCTGCACTCACTTCAGCCCCATTGACACACTCGAACTTCTGGCATACTGCTAGTGTCTTCCATAGTGAAGACTGATGCAAAATACTTCTTCAGTTTGACCTCCAATTCCTTGTCCTCTATTACTACCTTTCATTTTGCAGCAGTCAAATGTCTAGTCTCACCTCTCTTTTACTCTTTATATATCTGAAAACACTTTTGATAACATTTTTGATATTATTGTCTATCTTACCTTCATATTTCATCTTTTCTGTCTTTTTGGTTTTTTTGTTGCCTTCTGTTGGTTTTTTAAAATTCCGCAAAACATTCCTCTAATTTTTGATCTATTATATGCCCTCTCTTTTAATTTTATGTTGGCTTTAACTTTCCTTGTCAGCCACAGTTACGTCATCCTGCCTTTAGAATACTACCTCTACTTTGGGATGTATCTACTCTGCATCATCCATATTGCTCCCACAAACTCTAGCCATTGCTGCTCTGATGTCATCCCTGCTGGTGTCCCCTTTCAATAAACTCCAGCCAGCTCCTCTCTTATGCCTCTGATAGTGAGGCATGATCTGATGGTGAGGGTTTCATGAGAAAGCCACAATGGTTCATCTATATGGCACTTTTGTCTGATTATATAACCATATAACATATAACAATTACAGCACGGAAACAGGCCATCTCATCCCTTCTAGTCCATGCCGAACACCTACTCTCACCTAGTCCCACCGACCTGCACTCAGCCCATAACCCTCCATTCCTTTCCTGTCCATATACCTATCCAATTTTTTTTTAATGACAATATCGAACCTACCTCTACCACTTCTACTGGAAGCTCGTTCCACACAGCTACCACTCTCTGAGTAAAGAAGTTCCCCCTCGTGCTACCCTTAAACTTTTGCCTCTTAACTCTCAACTCATGTCCTCTTGTTTGAATCTCCTCTACTCTCAATGGAAAAAGCCTATCCACGTCAGCTGTATCTATCCCCCTCATAATTATGACTGTGAATGTTTCAGCAGTGTCTTTAACAGTTACAGTCGGGCTGGTCATTGCTGGGGATTGGGAAATTGACTCTTTTAGTGCCCAGCTCCAGTCATGATCAGCTGTGACGTTTCATCAGATTCATTGATGGTGAAATCACTCATATTTCTTTTCTTGCTGCTTAGCCCAAAGGTAGTCCTTTGCTGACACAAGATAATACGTGCATGTAATAGAAATCTAGAGCAACACACACAAAATGCTGGAGGAACTGAGCTGGTCAGACAGCATCTATGGAATGAATGAACAGTCGACATTTCAGACCAGAACCCTTCTTTGGGACTGGCATGTGCCGCCCTAAGCTGTATCTTTACCAGATTGAAACCTCAACCTTCGGCAGCTTTGGGATTCGTACCTCTATCTCATGCAACCAGGGTCTGAGTGTCACAATAAAGCAAGAGATGTGCACAGCTCGTGTACATTTCTGTTTTGTTACAGGTAGGAATTTTTTTACACAGCAAATGGTGAGTGTGTGGAACTTCCTGCCAGGAACATGTGGTAAAGTCAAATATGTTAGGGACATTTAAGAAACTCTTAGATAGGTAATGGGTGAGAGAAAACTGGAGGGCCATGTAGGAGTGAAGGGTTAGACTGATCTTTGAGTAGGTTAAATGTTTGGCACAATATAGTGTTCCAAGAAGCATGTACTGTGTTGTAATGTTCTCTGTTACATGTTCCCTGTAAGACCTGTTCTAGGTCCATCCCATTCAGTGCAATAGTAGTGCCATTTAACATGTGGAAAGGAGTCACTATTGTGATGGAACTTTGCCTGCACAAGGATTGTATGATAGGAAATAGAACATAAAACATTACAGCACAGTACAATCCCTTTTGTCCATAACATTGTGCCAACCCTTTAACCTACTCTAAAGTCAATTTAGCCCTTGTCTCCTACATAACCCACCATGATAATCATTCCACCACTCATGTCATGGACAGATGCATCCAGCACAGGTAGGCTGGTGAGGATGTAGTCAAGTAAGTTTATCCTTTGTATTGGATCATCACCTGTTGCAGAATCCACCCATCACCTCCCTCGGGTGCTCCTCCCCACTTTTACATTCTTCCATGATCTTCTGTCTGTTTCACCAATCAACTTCCCAGCTCTTTACTTCATCCTTTCCCTTCCAGGTTTCACCTAACACCTGGTGCTTCTCCCTCCACTTCCCCCACTCCCCTCCCTTTTTAAGTCTGCTCCTCAGCTTTTTTTCTCCAGTCCTACTGAAGGGTTGCGGCCCGAAACTTTGACTGTACTTTTTCCCACCGATGCTGCCTGGCTTGCTGAGCTCCTCCAGCATTTTGTCTGTGTTGCTCAGATTTCCAGCATCTGCAGATTTTCTCTTGGTTGTTGATTAAACAGTGATGTCCGTCAGGAGTCAGCTAATTTGGTTCGTAGAGGTGCTACTAAGCCACTCAGTGATGGGCACTGAGGACCCTTGCCCAGTATACATTCTCAGATCTCGTTGCTTTCATTGTTTTTCCACATGCAGGGGCGCTGGTCATCAGCTGAGGGAAGGATGGTAGGTCGCAATCCAGGTCGTTGGCCGCTGGCTTTGCTGACATTCAGTTATGCATAGGCATAGGAGAAATTTCAATTTTGTGAATAGTTTGATTCTGCTAACCACGTGTAGCAGTTTTCTAAGATGAGCAACAGTTGTTGCTTATTTTTCAATGGCTTGATTTTCCAGTCTCTTATAATAATTTTGTCTACATTTGCCCTAATCTAATCTATGTACATTAAACCTGATTCTGATACATTTTTCTGTGCTGTAACTGTTGTATCAACCTTACACTCTGGTCTCTTTTCACTTACTTTTTTTTCTCTAACCTAGTCAGTTTATTCTCAACTTGACTCCTCAGAATACTCAAGACTTGTCTGAGTTTGTAAAGGACCGGTTTTGCACCTGGTCTAATATGATTGAATTTAGCGCTGTTTTGTGCAAGGGCAGCTGCCTCTAAACATACACTCAGTAGCCACGTTATTAGGTGCACTTGTACACCTGCTCGTTAATGCAAATATCGAATCAGCCAATCATGTGGCAGCAACTCAATGCATAAAAGCATGCCGACATGGTCAAGAGCCTCAATTGTTGATCAGACCAAACATCAGAATGGGGAAGAACTGTGATATAAGTGACTTTGACCTTGGAATGATTGTTGGTGCCAGAGGGGGTGGTTTGAGTATCTCAGAAACTGCTGATGTCCTGGGATTCTCTAGAGTTTACAGAAAATGGTATGAAAAATAAAAAAACATCTAGTGAGTGGCAGTTCTTTTGATGAAAATTTTGTTGTTAAAAGTGGTCAGAGGAAAATGGCAAGAATAGTTCAAGCTTACAGAAAGGCAACAGTAACTCAAATAACCAGCAGTGGTGTGCAGAAGAGCCTCTCTGAATGCACAGCACATTGAACCTTGAGGTGGTTGGGCTACAACAGCAGAAGACCATGAACATGCACTCAATGTCCATTTTGTTTTGTACAGGGGGTAACTAATAAAGTGGCCACTGAGTGGATATCATGAAAATTGTGCTTTGTGGCAGCAGTACAGTGCAAGATATAAAAATGATTATGTTACCAAAATAAATAATGTAAAAGACAAATAATCATCTGGGTTTCATGGGTCTATGGGCCTTTCAGAAATCTGATGATGAAGGGGAAGAAGCTGTTCCAAACACGTTGAGTGTGGATCTTCAGCCTCCTGTACATTCTCCATGATGCTAGTAATGAGAATTTTGCATGTCCTGGGTGGTGAAGGTCCTTAATGACGCATGCCACCTTCTTGAGGTGTCGTCTATTGAAGATGTCCTTGCTGGAGCGGGGGGTTGTGCCCATGTTGGAGCAGACTGAGTCTACAACCCTCTGCAGCTTCTTTCGATCCTGCAGGTTGGAGGCTTCATGCCAGATGTGATACCACCAGTCAGAATGCTCTCCACCTCATATCTGTGGTAGTTTCCAATTGTCTTGCCTTGAGCTTGGATCTGCAGGAAGATATGTGACAACCAAATCTTCTCAAACTCCAAAATGATGTACATCCCCTGGCTGCCTACTTTATGATCGCATGAATGTGTTGGACCCAGGATAAATCCACTGAGATGCTGATGCCCAGGAACTTGAAGTTGCTTGATACTCGGAGCGTGTTGTTCTCTCTGTATCAATTGTGTGTGTTTGAATTTTTAACCAGTCGGTCAGCAGCGTCTGCATTTCAATAATGTGCCTATATTTCTCAAACATTCAGCCCGTAACAAGTCTTAAGGTAGCAACATGAGCAAATAGTTTCAGAGTGCTCGCTACCTGATTGATGACAAGGCTGCATTTTTTCTTTGAATACACGAAGGACAATGCTAACAGTAAGTTCTGGTTGGGTTTTGAACAGCTAATGACTTTATTCTCTATCCAATGATGTGCAATCTCATTTTGCTGATGGGTGCTGTGTGTGCTCATACAGCCAGTCACAGTGCCAGTGGACCCTACTGTGGTCCATCATTGGACAACAACATGCATTAAGTTAGCCCGGACATTTCCAAATAGGTTATGAGTCAAGCAACACACACAAAATGCTGGGGAAACTCAGCAGGCCAGGCAGCATCAATGGAAAAGAGTACAGTCGACACTTCAGGCCGAGACCCTTTGGCAGAACTGACCTTTCAAAGGATCTCGGCCCGGAACATTGACTGTACTCTTTTCCATAGATGCTGTCTGATCTGCTGAGTTCTCCTAGCATTTTGTGTGCATTGCTTGGATTTCCAGCATCGGCAGACTTTCTCTAGGTTATGGATCAACAAAGCTGAACTGGGAACCTCAGCTTGTATGACCAGGCCTGATAACCATTCAACTCGATAGTGACCAAATGGGTACACTTTTACAGGCAAGCAATATCCTGGAGATGTAAGAGATGACTGCGAGAGCCTAAACCATTGCGAAAATTTATTTATTATTTACTTATTTATTTTGCGATACAGTGCAGAGTAGGCCTTTTCAGCCCTTCAAATCATGCCACTCTAGCAAACTGAACAAACCTGATTAACCCTGGCCTAATCACAGGGCAAACAACAATGACCAATTAACCTACCCAGTACATCTTTGGACTGTGAGACAAAACCGGGGGGACTTGGAGAAAACCCACTCATTCCGCAGGACGTACAGACACTCCTTACAGAACAACACCAGAATTGAACTCCGAGCTCTGGAATGCCTTGAGCTGTAATACTGTCGCGCTAACCGCTATGCTACAGTGGCAACACGCGTAAGCAAGTACAAAAGTGTAATACTCCTGACAGAGATTGAACCAGAAGAAAATGGCATGTTGATAGATCTTCTGGAGCCATGGAGTGCAACAGATGTGCAGAATCTGGAGGATAACTTTGATTTGAATTCATTGGAAACCATCAAAGGCTCTAGGTTTTAGAGAAGGAACCAGAAGTACTATGACAATGAGTGAAGTATTTCTTTAAAAATTGTATCCTTAAATGATAGTTCCAACTAAAGTTCCTGAGCTTGCAATACCTGATGTTTCAACTACAATGTAAAATTGAGTTGCAAATGGAGATGGCACCCAAGAGCGCAAGGGAATTTAACTCAACACAAACAGCTCATGTGGTTGCATTTTGTAACCAGACTGCAAGGTACCGATGAGGGCAATTCTGTCCATTGTTCTTGTTGTACTAGCTGGTTTAGAGCAATCAAGTCTTTCAGTTGCAAAAAGAAACATCCCATTTAGACTGCCATTAGATCCAAGTACAAGACAAGCAAAGAGAGTAATTTCAGCAACTATTCAAATACAACCAGGAAGGAGGATTTAATAGTTTCACAGTTCATTTGGACAGTAATAAATTTGGATTTATTGAACCATAATCAGGGACAGCAACAAACTTTGACTAAAGGTGCTAACTGATACTGTCACAGACTGTTTGATAATGTCAGACACTTGGTAAAAGGTTCCACTGGCAGAGCCTACCATTGAATGTGCAGATGTACTATGCTGATGTGTTACAGACTTCAGGGCAAATGACTGAGAACCACACATAGAAGAGCACTGATTCAGCACCAGAGGGAGGTGGTATGCAGCAATCAGAAGGAGTTTCTTACGATGATGCTTGAGTGCCATTTTTGTTGTCATTCAGTAGCACAAAAGCACGGGAGAGGTCTACTTTTGTGAATACCTCGATTCTGCTATACCATTCACCCTGCAATTTTACTTAGTAGTTGAGATATAATAGTCGTAATAGCAACATACTGTATCAAGCCTGAGAAAACCAAAGCTGGACTGGAAAGTGTATGCAGCCCCAATGCATTAAAGTTGCACCCTGACACATTACTGGAAAAGTAGGAATGTACACTCTGTGGCCACTTTATTAGATACTTCATGTGCCTAATAAAAGTGGCTACTGAATGTATTTCTGTATGTTCATGGTCTTCTGCTCCTTTAACCCATCCATTTTGAGGTTCGATGTGTTGTGCATTCACAGATGCTCTTCTGCACACCACTGTTGTAACATGTGGTTATTAGAGTTACTGTCACTTTCCTTGAACCACTGAACCAGTCACTTGAATCACTGTCACTTGAATCAGTCTGGCTACTATCCTCTGAACTTTCTCATTAACAAATTGATTTTGCCCACAAAACTGGATTTTTTTTTTATTTCGCACCATTTTCTGTAAACTCCAGATTCTGTTGTATGTGAAAATCCCTAGAATTCATCGGTTTCTGAGATTCATGGTCAACATCACTTAGATTACAGTTCTTCTCCATGCTGATGTTTGGTCTGAGCAACAACTGAACCTCCTGACCATGTCTGCATACTTTTATGCACTGAGTTGCTGCCATGTAATAGGCAGATTGTATATTTGCATAAATAAGTAGGTATGGAGGTGTATGGTGCCTGATTCTGACTCCATGCCAAATGATAAACCACCTAAATTTGGAAATGCCTGGGAACACTTCACTATATTAAGCAGTGCAGCATTTTTGGCTGACGTGCTTGTTCCTGGGCTGTCCTGTTCCATTTCTAAACATTTTTGATGTTGGATATGCAGTTAACATAGAACAGGATAACACAGAAAGAAGCCCCTCTATCTGCCTTACTGGACAGATCGTGATTCTAATCTAACTAATCCCATTTTATAGTGCAAGTCCATCACCATCGTCATTAGGTGCCATGTCATATGACGTGGGTGATCATGGTCTCATGACCATGATTGTTCTTGGCAAGTTGTCCGGCAGAAGTGGTTTACCATTGTCTTCACAAGTAATCACACACAAAATGCTGGAGGAACTCAGCAGGCCAGGCAGCACCTCTGGGTAAAGAGCAAACAGTCAGCGTTTTGGTCTGAGACCCTTCATCAGGCCTGGAGAATAATTTTAAGAAGTTAGAGTAAGAAGTTGTGAGGAGGGGAGGAAGGAGTTCAAGGTGGTAGGTGATAGGTGAAACCGGGAGAAGGGAGGGGTGAAGAAAACAGCTGGGAGTTGATAGGTGGAAGAGATAAAAGGCTGGAGAAAGGGGAATCCGATAGAGAGGATAGAAGACCATGGAAGAAACGGAAGGGACAGGAGCACTAAAGTGAGGTAAAGAGATGAGGTAAAAGAAGCAAAAGGGAATGGGAATGATGAAGATTGGGGGGGATTGGTAATTACTGGAAGTTCAAGAAATTGATGTTCATGCCATTGGGTTGGAGGCTACCCAGACAGAATACAAGGTGTTGCTCCTCCAACCTGAGTGTGGCCTCATCGCGGCAGTACAAGAGGCCATAGATTGACATCCTGGAATACGAATGGGAAGTAGAAGTGTGATGGGTGGCCACCAGGATGTTCTGCTTTTTCTGGCGGATGATGCAACTAGGTGCTCGGCAAAGCAGTCTCCCAACCTATGCTGGGTCTCATTGATATACAGGAGGCCACACCATGAGCACCAGATGCAGTAGATAACCCCAACAGACTCACAGGTGAAGAATCAGCTCACCTAAAAGGACTGTTTGGTAGTGTGGGAGGAGGTGTAGGGGCAGGTATGGCACTTGTTCTGTTTGCAAGGATAAGTAACAGCAGGGAGATCAGTGAGGAGGGATAAATGGTCAAGGTTGTCACATAGGTGACGATCCCTGCGGAAAGCACAAAGTGGAAGGGGAGGGAAAGATGTGCTTGGTGCTGAGATCCAGTTGGAGATGGCAGAAGTTACAGAGAATTATTGGTTGGACCCAGATGCTACTAGGTGGTAGGTGAGGACAAGAGGAACCCTATCTTTGGTGGGGTGGTAGGAGGATTGGGTGAGGGAAGATGTGCATGAAATTGGAAGAGATGTGGGTAAGGGCAGAATTAACGGTGGAGGAAGGAAAGTCCATCCTCCTTCTTCAAAGAAAAGGGCTTTCCGTCCTCCACCATCAGTGACCCCAGCCTTCTGGAGGTTGTCTGCCTGTCATCAGTGGACACATCAGCTGTTCATATAACCATCCACCTCCTGCTTCCATGTGACCCTGATGTGGGGGTGGGCTAAACAAATGCTACACCTTGCCCAGGCTGACCTGCAGACTAACAGAGGAAAGGAGTGCGTTCCCCCTACACCTCCTTTGGTAGAGAGATAGATAGATAGATAGATACTTTATTCATCCCCATGGGGAAATTCAACTTTTTTCCAATATCCCATACACTTGTTGTAGCAAAACTAATTACATACAATACTTAACTCAGTAAAAAATATGATATGCATCTAAATCACTATCTCAAAAAGCATTAATAATAGCTTTTAAAAAGTTCTTAAGTCCTGGCGGTAGAATTGTAAAGCCTAATGGCATTGGGGAGTATTGACCTCTTCATCCTGTCTGAGGAGCATTGCATCGATAGTAACCTGTCGCTGAAACTGCTTCTCTGTCTCTGGATGGTGCTATGTAGAGGATGTTCAGAGTTATCCATAATTGACCGTAGCCTACTCAGCGCCCTTCGCTCAGCTACCGATGTTAAACTCTCCAGTACTTTGCCCACGACAGAGCCCGCCTTCCTTACCAGCTTATTAAGACGTGAGGCGTCCCTCTTAATGCTTCCTCCCCAACACGCCACCACAAAGAAGAGGGCGCTCTCCACAACTGACCTATAGAACATCTTCAGCATCTAACTACAGACATTGAATGACGCCAACCTTCTTAGGAAGTACAGTCGACTCTGTGCCTTCCTGCACAAGGCATCTGTGTTGGCAGTCCAGTCTAGCTTCTCGTCTAACTGTACTCCCAGATACTTGTAGGTCTTAACCTGCTCCATACATTCTCCATTAATGATCACTGGCTCCATATGAGGCCTAGATCTCCTAAAGTCCACCACCATCTCCTTGGTCTTGGTGATATTGAGACGCAGGTAGTTTGAGTTGCACCATATCACAAAGTCCTGTATCAGTTTCCTATACTCCTCCTCCTGTCCATTCCTGACACACCCCACTATGGCCGTGTCATCAGCGAACTTCTGCACATGGCAGGACTCCGAGTTATATTGGAAGTCTGATGTGTACAGGGTGAACAGGACCGGAGAGAGTACGGTTCCCTGCGGCGCCCCTGTGCTGCTGACCACCGTGTCAGACCTACAGTCTCCCAACCGCACATACTGAGGTCTATCTGTCAAGTAGTCCACTATCCAATCCACCATGTGAGACGTACAGTACTGTGTAATATATAGGTAGGGTGCTGACTTTTTGAACAGTGCTGTATTTGTCAAAGTGGAGTGGAAAGCGAGTTTGTAAATCTGGTGGGAGCAAGGGCAGAACACCATGGGAGGGGTGTGGGATAGGTGGCACAGAAGGAGCGCCAAGGTGTGGGGGTTGGCGCGGGTGCAGACACACCCAGACCTGAGTCACCAGGCAAGGTAATTTGATTCCAAACAAGTGGTTTATTAATTATTACAGAATGACTCTCTGGTGCTTTCTGCTCCCTCCCATCTCCCTAACCCCCTTCCCACTCTCAGTCCATAACAGAGAAATCCATATCAGAATCAGATTTATCATCACTCACATATGTCATGAAATCTGTCTTTTTTGCAGCAGCAGCAGAGTGCAATACATGAAATTACTGTGCAAAAAGTCTTTGGTGCTTTAGCTCTATATACGTGCGTAGGTCTTTTGCACAGTGCTCTATCTCCACCCCACCACCTGTAGCTCACTGAAAATAGTAACACAAGCAGACAGACTGGTAAAGATGGCAAATAACACGCTTGCTTTCATTGACCAGAGTGTTGAGCATAGGAGCCAGAAAGCTGTGTTAGATTTTGTTCAGCCCACAATTGGAGTATAGTGTGTATATATGGGCACCATATCACGGGAAGGATGTGGAGATTTTGGAGAGGGTACAGATTACGTTTCCTGGGTGACAGAGCATTAGCTATAAAGAGAAGCTGGACAAGCCTGGATTGTTTTCTCTGGAAGTGAGGGGTGACCTGAGAAAAGTTTATCCAATTATGACAGACAGGATAAAGAGTCAGAATCTTTCTCCCAAGATTGAAATGTCAAATGCTAGAGGGCAAAGCTTTACAATGAGAAGGAGAAAGCTTAGTGGAGATTTATATGGCAAATTTTTATACAGAAAGTAGTAGGTGCCTGCAACTTTTTGCCGGGGATGTGATGGAATCAGATACAACAGTAAAGTTCTTGAGACATTTAAAGAGAGATATGACCAGGCAGGGGAAGGAGGGAGACAGACCATGTGTAAACTGATGGGATTGTTTTAAATTGACATCATGGGTGGGACAGACATCATGGGTCGAAGGGCCTATCCTGTGCTCCACTGTTCTATGGTGTATCTGCCTGTACATGGTCTATATTTCTCTATCTCTCCTTTTCCTTGTGCCTATCTGACTGCCCCTCGGTCACTTTTATTATATTTGATTCTACCACCTCCTCTGGCAGTGTGCCCAGGCCCCTAACATTACCTGTGCAAAAACTTGCCTCACATTTCTCTTTTATACTTTCCCACCCCCACCTTAAACCTATACCCTCCAGTATTTGACATTTCTACCCTGGGGAAAATGCTCTACCTGCACTATCTATGCCTCTCCTAATCCACCCGCACTCCAGAGAAAACAATCGGAATCTGCCTAGTCTCTCCCAACAGCTATTGCTCCTCACTCTTGTTCATGGCCATCCTGTTGTCAGTAATTTTAAACATCAATTCGTTGCCACAAACATATCATCCGATCGATACACTCAGCTAACCAACCACAATTTTAACTGCAGAGATCTAAAAGTCGATATAACATAGACAGAGAACATGGAACAGAACAGCACAGTACAGGCCCTTCAGCCCAGCTTCTATACTGAACCTGTAACCTACTCCAAGATCAATCTAACCCTTCCATTCCTCATAGCCCTCTGTTTTTCCTTCATCCATGTGTCTATCTAAGAGACTCTTAAATGCCCCTAATGTATCTGCCCCTCCCAGCATCCCTGGCAAAGCATTCCATGCACCTGCCACTCTCTGTGTAAAAAAATTACCTCTGACACCCTGCCTTTCTTTTCCGCCTAACAACTGAAAATTGTCTCACCTTGTATTAGCTATTTCTGAACTTGGGACAAAGTCTCTGGCTGTGCGCTCCATCTGTGTGTCTTATCAACATGACCACCTCTCATCCTCCTCTGCTCTAAAGGGAAGAAGCCCCAGTTCATTCAAGCAAGTTTATTAATTCATTATTTTTTTATTTGGCGGTATGGCACAGTACATGTACTTACAGCACAGCAACCTATCTATTTAACCCTAGCCTTATCACAGGACAATTTACAATGACTAATTAACCTACTAACCAGTACATCTTCACTGAGGAAACTGGAGCACCCGGAGAAAACCCACAGAGTCTGAGAAATTCTAAGGGTAGAAAGACCCTAACGGGAGTTATCTACAGGCCTCCAAACAGCAGTCTGGATGTAGGGTGAAAGTTGAATGAAGAGTTAAAATTGGCATGTCGCAAAGGTAATGATACAGTTGTCATGGGGGATTTCAACATGCAGACTGGGAGAATCAGAATGGTACTGGACCCCAAAAAAGGGAGTTTGTGGAGTGCCTCCGTGATGGATTCTTAGAACAGCTTGTACTGGAGCCTACCAGGGAGAAGGCAATTCTAGATTTAGTGCTGTGCAATGAACCGGATTTGATCAGGGACCTCGAGGTAAAGGAACCATTAGGAGGTAGTGACTATAATATGATATGTTTTAACCTACAATTTGAGAAGGAGAAGGGAAGATCGGATGTGTCAGTATTACAGTTGAACAAAGGGAACTATAGAGCTATGAGGGAGGAGCTGGCTAAAGTTCAATGGAACAATACCCTAGCAGGGAAGACAGTGGAACAAAAATGGCAGGTATTTCTGGGAATAATGCAGAAGGTGCAGGATGGGTTCATTCCAAAGAGGAAGAAAGATCCTAAGGGGAGTAAGGGGCGGCCGTGGCTGACATGGGAAGTAAAGGGCAGTATAAAAATAAAAGAGAAGAAGTATAACATAGCAAAGATGAGTGGGAAACCGGAGGACTTGGAAGCTTTTAAAGAGCAACAGAAGATAGCAAAAAAGGCAATACGCCAAGAAAAAATGAGGTATGAAGGTAAACTAGCCAAGAATATAAAGGAGGATAGTAAAAGCTTCTTTAGGTATGTGAATAGCAAAAAACTAGTTGAGACCAAAATTGAGCCATGGAAGACAGAAACAGGTGAATTTATTATGGGGAACAAGGAAATGGCAGATGAGTTGAACAGGTACTTTGGATCTGTCTTCACTAGGGAAGACACAAACAATCTCCCAGATGTAATAGTGGCTAAAGGAACTAAGGTAAAGGATGAACTGAAGGAAATTTATATTAGGCAAGAAACGGTGTTGGATAGACTGTTGAGTCTGAAGGCTGTTAAGTCCCCAGGACCTGATGGTCTGCATCCCAGGGTACTTAAAGAGGTGGCTCTAGAAATCGTGGACGCATTGGTATTCATTTTCCAATGTTCTTTAGATTCAGGAACAGTTCCTGCTGATTGGAGGGTGGCTAATGTTGTCCCACTTTTCAAGAAAGGAGGGAGAGAGAGAACAGGGAATTATAGACCGGTTAGCCTGACGTCAGTGGTGGGAAAGATGCTGGAGTCAATTATAAAAGAGGAAATTACGACACATTTGGATAGCAGTAGAAGGATCAGTCCGAGTCAGCATGGATTTATGAAGGGAAAATCATGCTTGACTAATCTTCTGGAGTTTTTTGAGGATGTAACCATGAAAATGGACAAGGGAGAGCCAGTGGATGTAGTGTACCTGGACTTCCAGAAAGCTTTTGATAAAGTCCCACATAGGAGATTAGTGGGTAAAATTAGGGCACATGGTATTGGGGGCAGAGTACTGACATGGATTGAAAATTGGCTGGCTGACAGGAAACAAAGTGTAGTGATTAACGGGTCCCTTTCAGAATGGCAGGCTGTGACCAGTGGGGTACCGCAAGGTTCGGTGCTGGGACCGCAGCTGTTTACAATATACATTAATGATTTAGATGGAGGGATTAAAAGTAACATTAGCAAATTTGCCGATGACACAAAGCTGGGTGGCAGTGTGAAATGTCAGGAGGATGTTATGAGAATGCAGGGTGACTTGGACAGGTTGGGTGAGTGGGCAAATGTATGGCAGATGCAGTTTAATGTGGATAAATGTGAGGTTATCTACTTTGGTGGCAAGAATAGGAAGGCAGATTACTATCTAAATGGAGTCAAGTTAGGAAAAGGGGAAGTACAACGAGATCTAGGTGTTCTTGTACATCAGTCAATGAAAGCAAGCATGCAGGTACAGCAGGCAGTGAAGAAAGCTAATGGCATGCTGGCCTTTATAACAAGAGGAATTGAGTATAAGAGTAAAGAGGTCCTTCTGCAGCTGTACAGGGCCCTGGTGAGACCCCACCTGGAGTATTGTGTGCAGTTTTGGTCTCCAAATTTGAGGAAGGACATTCTTGTTACTGAGGGAGTGCAGCATAGGTTCGCAAGGTTAATTCCCGGAATGGCGGGACTGTCATATATTGAAAGATTGGAGCGACTGGGCTTGTATACACTGGAATTTAGAAGGATGAGAGGGGATCTGATTGATACATATAAGATTATTAAGGGATTGGACACACTGGAGGCAGGAAGCATGTTCCAGCTGAAGTCCAGAACTAAAGGCCACAGTTTAAGAATAAGGAGTAGGCCATTTAGAACAGAGATGTGGAAAAACTTTTTCACCCAGAGAGTGGTGGATATGTGGAATGCTCTGCCCCAGAAGGCAGTGGAGGCCAAGTCTCTGGATGCATTCAAGAGAGATTTAGATAGAGGTCTTATAGATAGCAGGGTCAAGGGATATAGGGAGAGGGCAGGAACGGGGTACTGATTGTGTATGATCAGCCATGATCACAGTGAATGGCGGTGCTGGCTAGAAGGGCCGAATGGCCTACTCCTGCACCTACTGTCTATTGTCTATTGTCTATTGTCATGGGAAGAAGTGTCAATTCCTCAAAGAAGGCGCCAGAACTGAACTCCGATCTCCGGAACACCCCGTGCTATAACACTATCGCGCTAACCACCATGTTACCATGGTGCCTGGTGGATTTATGGATAATAGTTGAATCTTTTCACTTTTTCTTCTCTGTATGGGATAAAAACCTATTAATATGTCACTGAGGCAAGTGCACAATTACACTTTTTACTGTCTATAAAAAAATTTAAATGCCTTCAGAGCCAAGAGAGGGCTCTCAGCCTTGGTAAAGTGCAACTACCATGGATGTTTATTGGAGTAATTCCCATTTCTGTCAGGAGTCCTTGAAATATTATCATGTTGGCACACTGGGAGAGCTGTGCTTAGATCTAACCCTGTAGATAATCCCTTTCACTGCTATTTTTAGCTCATCAGCTGTATATTGCAAATCTTGGTATTTATAATCCTGTTTAACAGCCTTAGGTTTAATGCAAGTCAAATAAGAGCCAATAACTTTGAGATGGTGTAGAAGGTTAACTAACTCCTTGTGTCGTCTGGAGTATAAGTAATCTTCAATTCACCTGTTGCCAGTAATTGAATTGATCAATTTGCTGAGTTTTATCCACTTTTATGTCTGATTAATTTAACCTGAGTCTCTTCTAAACCTAATCTACAGGGCAGCATGGCAGCATAGGATTTAGCATAATACAGTTACAGTGTTAGCCTCCCATGTTCAATTCTCACTCTGTCCCTAAAGAGTTTGTACATTCTCCCCATGGCCGTGCAGGTTTCCTCTGACTGCTCCGGTTTCTTCCCACATTTCAATGACATATGGGTTAGTCAGTTAATTGGTCACATGGGTGTAATTGAGCAGTATGGGCTCATTGGGCCGAATGGCCTGTTACAGTGCTGTGCCCTTAAAAATAAGTAAATACTGTTCTAACGGCAGTGAAGTAGCAGCAGTATGTGTGCACTAACTGAGACCGTGAGCTTCTTGTGTTTCCTTCATTAAAGTGGGGAAAGGAAATTCATACCTACTCTATATTACTATTCGGGAATATGCACCAGAGGCTCTAGAACACATCAGTGAACCAGGCGAGAAGTAAAGGCGAACATCTGTCTCACTGTGTGTTGCGAGCCACTTTACAACAGTCTAACGCAATGTGAAAATTTAAAAATAAAAGCTGCAAAACTCTGAAACAAAAAAGAAAACGCTGGCAAACCAGGTTAGCCAGCACCTGTGGAAAAAGTAGCAGTCAACATTTGGGTCTGCTTCACCTTGACCGAACAGTGCAACGTAGAAGAGTATGGTAACGTGGTTGACTTCAACCACTACCAGCCAGTGAAGCCAGAAACAACAACAAACACCAGATCTAGCCATCCGTTCCATGCAGATAGTGCTGTGAAAGCAAAAATAATAAGTCGTATGTCATGTCCTTTGCATAGTCCATCTAAACACACACCGGTCCAGAGGAAGAGACTTGACCAAGGAAGGTTAATGGTCAATACAGATGCTGCCAGATCCCTTGAATCCCTCGAGCGCACAAGATATTTTCAAATGCTGAAAATCTTGAGTAAGACACGCAAAGTGCTGACAGAATTCAGCAGGTCAGGCAGCATCTACAGGGGGACGTAAGCAGTTGACTTCTCGAGCGGATGTGCTTCATCAGGATTGGAAAGAAAGAAGGCAGAAGCCAGAATAAAAACATATAGGGAGAGGGAAGAGCATTGGCTGGCTGGTGATGGGTAGGACCAAGTGAGTGAGAAGGTAGGCAGGTGGCAGAGAGAGGTGGAAAGGGAATGGTGTAACAAGTTAGAAGGAGAATGTGAAAGAGGTAAAGGATTGAAGGAGGAATGTAATCAGAGAGGGCAGTTGATCAAGGAATAAATTGAAGGGGGTGGGGAACCAGTGGGAGGTTATTAAAGTAGAGGGGAAGACAAGGGGTGAGAGGGCCACCAGAGGAGGGAAAACAAAGGCAGGGTAGAAACAGAGGGGGATAGTGACCAGAAGTTAAAGAAATGGATGTTCATGCTATCAGGTTGGAGACCACCCAAGTGTGAGGTGTTGCTCCTCTAACCTGCATTAGGCCACATCATGGCAGCAGAGGAGACCATGGACAGGTGCATCGATATGGGAATGGGAAATGGAATTAAAATGGGTGGCCATCGGGAGATCCTAGCTGTTGTAGCAGACAGAGCAAATGTACTTGACGAAGCAGTCCCCCAATTTGCATTGGGTCTCGCCGATGTAGAGGGGTCCATACTGGGAGCAACCGATGCAACAAATGACCCTGACATTTATTGTTCCTCCACACACCTACCTTGTTCTTCACCTGGACTCATCTATCACCTTCCCCAACTTTTATATTCTGACTTCTCCCACCTTCTTTTCCAGTCCTGATGGAAACATCAACTGTTGATTCCCCACCATAGATGCTGTCTGACCTGCTGAGTTCCTCAAATATTTTGTTCAAGAGTTTCTCCTGTAGTTTGTTCTTTGCTTCAGGTTCCATGATCTGCAATTCCTTGTGACTCTGCACACCTTTTGTTTCCTCAGTCACATAGATACATAAATTCTCGTACCACCAGGTTCAAGAACGGTTACTACGCCTCAATCATCAGGTTTTGAACAAAAGGGGATAACTACACTCATTTAAGGATTCTTTTAGCTTTCTACTTCATGCTTGTTATTTGCCATTTCTTTATATCTACATTTGCACAGTTTGTTGTTCATTCATCCTATTTATAGTTATTGCTCCATAGATTTACTAAGTATTCCTACAGAAAAAGAAACTCGGGGTTGAATGTTTTGACATGTATGTACTCCGTTAATAAATTTAACCTTGAACTTTAAACTTTGAATGTTGATGGATGCCAGAGCTACAAAGAGATGGCAGGGACTGTTATGGATAAGACATACACTTCAGATAAGTAAAACTTCACAGCAATCCACCCTTTAAGCTGTCCATTGATTCCTCCCTCAACTACTTGGTGTGCTGCTTTCTTCTCCAATTGGTCTTGAGTGGATGGTGCAGGCTCCGGCCAAGAATGGTGAGCAACTTCTTGGAGGGAGGCTCACTGGATAAACCTCCTTGGCCCATTACATGATGGCATGACCATATATCCAGCCTCATCATGTGGAACTTCCATCCAATTGCTAAAATTGGGCATATTTTTAAGATGATTGGTGGAAAGTATAGACAGAATGTACGAAGAAGGATTTTTACACAGAGAGTGATGGGTGCATCGAACACTTTTCTGAGGTGGTGGTAGAAGCAGAAACATTAGAGACATTTAAGAGTGTCTTAGACAGGAACATGGGTGAGAGAAAAATAGAAGTCTGTGTGAGGGGGAAGCATGAAATTGACTTTGGTGTAGGTTAAAAATTTGGCACAACATCGTGCACCATACTGTTCTATGCTCTATGTCCCATGCTCTATCAACTTTTTGATTTCTACAGTTAAAATTGTGGTCAGATAGCTGTTTGTATTGACCAGGTGATCTGTTTGAGCAATGATTAGATGCTGCAAATTACAGACCACAGGATGACCATGGACGAAACTGGAGAGCAAAAGCTGAAGAGAGTGTCTTGAAGAAGAGACTCAGCCAGAAACATCAGCTGTTTAATTAATTTCCATAGATGTTGCCTGATCTATGGAGTTCCTCCAGTATTTTGAGTGCGTAGCCAGCTGGAGAGACTGTGCTATACTTTTCTATGTTCCATGTTCCATTCTTTATTCTGTTGATTTCAGGTATTGGTCATAAACTAAAATCAAAACAGGATGGAAATACTCGGGATTTCAAGCTGCTAAATTTAATAACTCTGCTTCCCACTCCATTGATGCAGACTGCCTCCATTGTTTGCTGTTCCAATTTCACATCTTCAGCATCCACAGAATTTTGAATTCATTATGAATGTTCTTCACGTAATTTACATGTGACACTTCATCCCGTCCATGGCAAAGGATCAGGAATAGATAACAAGTTACATTTTTGAGGCTGAAGTAGACACTTACCCACTTTTGTAGAGATTAAGTGCACAAAATCCTTTAATATGGATGAAAGTCTGAAATTCTCTTGAGTCCATTTGGCTGAGAACAGGCAGCCGTAGGGACAGCTGTCCTGAAATATTCATCCCTGGGTGACCTCACACACACATACAAGCCATCTGTCAACCCTTTTGGTGAGTGATAATATATGGGTGTTTGGACCAAAAGCAAAGCAGAGAGACATTTCAGGAATTAATTGGTAATTAACAGGAATTAACTGTGCTGTTAAAAAAAGATTCCCGGATCTTTCACAGATGATTGGCTAAGGTTTTTTTAAATGAGGAGTGATGTTCAAGTAATTAGGGACAGTCTTTTTGCACTGGTGGTGGGGCATTTGTCCAGTTGAATTCTACTGGCAAAAGAGTAAGAGCAATGGGCAGGAGAAATCACTTCCTGATCGATTTAGTCACCATGACCAACGCACAGCTTGAAAGACTGAAGGTAGCAGATTCAATTGCAATTTTCCGAAGTGATTTGGATGTATATTTGAAAAGGAAAGTATTATCCCAGGGTAACATACACAAAATGCTGGAGGAACTCCGCAAGTCAGGCAACATTGAAAGAGAGGAATAAACAACTGACATTTTGATGCTGTGACCGTTCATCAGGAACGTCGACTGTATGTGTGGTGCTTTGAACTTCCAGCATCCACAGAATCTCTTGTGTTTATAATATTCCAAGGTTATGAGTTGGGAGGGGGAGGGCTGCTTCCTTTCATATTAGATGACAAAATTGATGGTTTCGTGGCCAAGTAGTCTGCACAACAGTCTGTAGCAATGAATTTCACAGGTTCACCACCCTCTGTCTAAAGAAATTCCTCCTCATCTCTGTTCTGAGGGGAGATCCTTCTATTCTCAGGCTGTGCCCTCGGGTCCTAGACTTCCTCACTATAGGAAGTGTTCTCTCCACATCCACTCAATATAGGCCTTTCAATATTCGATAGGTTTCAATGAGATTCCTCTCATTTTTCTAAACCCCAGTGTGTCCGGGCCTGGAGCCGTCAAATGCTCCTCATACGTTATACCTTTCATTCCCGGGATCTTTCTCGTGAACCTTTTCTAGATTGTCTCCAATGCCAGCACATTGGATTTTGACAATCTCTGCTATCTACACTACTCATAATCTTAGCAATACACAGTATTTCTGAACAGTCCATGAACCCACAAACACTGCCTTATCATTTTGGCACTATTCATTTATTCTGTAATTCACAGTAAATTTTAAGACCTTACAATGTTTTGCTGCTGAAGAACGACAAATTCCGTATCATATAAGAGAGTAATAGTAAAACTGATTCTGATGTTTTTCTTCAGCATAATCTCCATTTCCCACAATTCCCTTGTTATCCAATGTGCCAATAACAAAACATGTTTTGCTGGAGTTACTAAACTCTGCAGCAAATATAATTGTACAAACACTTGCTAATAGAGACACAGTAACACACACAAAATTCTGGAGGAACTCAGCAGAACAGGCAGCATCTATGGAGAAGAATTAACAGTCAACATTTTGGATCAAGATCCTTCACCAGGACTGGAAAGGAAGGAGGAATATGGATAGCCTGATGATTTTTCCCAGAGCTGAAATGGCTAACACAAGGGGGCATAGTTTTAAGGTGCTTGGGAATAGGGACTGAGGGGATGTCAGGGGTAAGTTTTTCCCACAGAGAGCGGTGGGTGCGTGGAATGCACTGCCGCCAGCAGTGGTGGAAGCAGCTACAATCAGATCTTTTAGGGAAATTCTAGGCAGCTTCTGGAGTAGATTACATGAAGGGCCTGTAATGTGCTGTAAATTTCTATGTCTATGTTCTATAATGAATCCAGAATAAGACGGTGGGAGAAGGGGGAAGGAGTACAATCTGACAGGTGATAGCTGAGACCAGGTGAGGGGGAAGGAGGGCAGGTGGGAGTAGGCGCATGACTTGAGAAGCTGGGAGGGGATAAGTGGAAGAGTTATTTTGTGTGTAAAGAGCTGAAGGAGAAGGAATCTGATACAAGTATTCAAATCCATTTATTATCAAAGAATGTATAAATTAATACAGCCTTCAGATTTGCTTGTTCATGGATAGCCACAAAGCAAGAAACCCAAAAGAACCCGATTAAAGAAAAAAAGAGTAAAATCAAATATAAAAGACCAACACTCGATACACAAGAGAAAGACAAAAAAATACAAATCATGCAAACAATTGAAGCAAACAACAGCATTCCAAACCAAAGCTGAGTCTCAAATCTGAAGCCCAGCGCAGCCGAAAGCCTCACTTATCAGCTCATCATATTAACGGGCCTGGAGCACAGCAGCCGGAGCAGGCTTCATAGCCTCAACACTGTGGAGATGACTGTTGCGAAATCGGCTCTCCTCTCAAGTGACACCCTATTCATGAACCATGGGAATAAATGAGCAGGAAGTGCACCAGAAGGAGGTGATGGGCAGCTGAGGAGAAGAGAAGGGATGAGAGAGGAGCTAGAATGGGGAATGGAAAAAGCGAGGAAGGGGAAGAGGGAGAAATTAGCCAAAGTTAGAGAAATCAATGTTCATTCTATAAGATTAGAGCCTACCCAGATGAAATCTGAAGTGTTGCTCATCCAGCCTGAGTGTGGCCTCATCATAGCAATACTGGAGGCCATGGCCAGGCACGTCAGAATGCAAAGGAGAAGTTGATTGAAATGGGTCTCCAGGAAATCCCACAATTAGTGATGGATGGAGCGAAGGTGCTCGACGAAAACGTGGAATAGGTTTAAGTAACATCAAGAGTGACCTACCGTATTTTCCTTTAAAAATTCTCAGAACAATTATATCTTATTTTTGCTGGCTCCTGCCCACCTGTTCTTTCATTAATAGATCAGAACACTAGGAGTTCATGAATGTTACAGGAGGTACAGTACATATTCTCCTACTGTATCATTAGTAATAAGAGTCAAATCATAGTACATGGGAGAGACGCTCAGAATTCTGATTACTCCCCTGGAGTGAGACGGATATGACCTGGGCATTACTTTTAATAACCATTGAACATTCCATAGCTCAGCTGTTTGCTATGACATTCTATTGGCAGGGAGCCAAAGGAGAAGTGCCAACTTTCTTGGCTTTGCCAACAAGGCATCAATCACCTAATGAATGTATCTGGCTTAGGTGGCAGCTTGATAAGAGCCAGATGCACAGACACTCAGGGTCATGGTAACCTTCACATTCCCTGGCAACGAATTCTCTTTCCTGGAGGTCGGCCAGTCACTTTTCAGTCAATGGCAATGCCTACTCACTGAGTGAAGATGTCTTTCTCCATTCTCTCAGGATAGCTGTGTATTTCTGTTGTGAGAGGGACTTTGTGTGGAATTACGTCCAATTCCAACAGAACTGCATCCAGATCCTCCTCCCGTCCTCTTCAATGTTCTCACAGTCTGGAGAAGATAGATTGAAGAGCTGAAGAATTGAAGAAGCCATCTGAAGATCAGGCACTTCGAAAACTGTAGCTGAAGCAACTGAGAGAGTAACGTCCAGTGTATGTGAGTAGAAACCCCTCCTCCCACAACATAAGCTCCCTCAATAGGAATGGCAAAATAGGAAGGGTTGAAAATAGGAAGCCCAAATGAAAGGAACAATACCAGTTACACATATTGTTCTGGAGAACTTTCGAACTGTGCTGTGCCAGTCATTAACATGAACTCCTTACCATGATGTATGCTGGCAATATCAGAACCCAAATGCAGAGGAAAGACAGAACTCTGATGTAAGAGATGGCAACGAGAGTTTAATCATAATGTTTCCAAAAGAACATCACTGGCTCGGCTGAGCGACACAGCGAGAAGTAACATTCTCAAAACTAGGCCCCTGCGATTAGTGCTAACCGGGACCTTGCTTTAAATAACCACAGTACACAGAAAACTTGTGCCGATCAAAATAAAGGCCAAGATTAAACATAAAGCACAAGGGCTTCGTGACTCTAGTTAAGATAACAATTAACAAATACAGGTGCTCTAAAAACTTTGGCGTCCAACACTCTCCAGCATCCTGCACAGGCCCAAAGAACTCATTACACATCTGTAATGTTCGCCCCAGACAGACTTTTTTTTAGCTGTTTGTGAACTCAAGCTACAGCAGCCCAGAAAGTTCTCTGCTTCTTTGTAGCGTAGAACAGGACAACACAGGAACAAGCCCTTAGGGCCACAATGTTGGGCCAAATTTAATTAAGCTAATGATGCCTAATTACCCGAATCCCTTCTGCCTGCACGTATCCCTTCACTCACTGAATATTCATGTGCCTAAGAGCTTCTTAAATTCCTCACCGAGTACAACACCGATCACTCCCAACCTAGAGTAGACCACTCCCACAATTCCTAGGCCCATCGTGACCCTCTGTTTTCCCAGTGATGCCAATCACCTGATCCAATTAGTTATCCAGCTCCAAGTTCCCCTGCTATACCAATCTTCTGATGCACCAATAACCCCTTGTGTGACTGAATCCCAAGCCCACAATAATCCCAATTCCTCAATATTCAAGCACCAACTCGCTGCTTATCCAATTGTTTATACCCCAGACACAATGATATCCTATGATGTCAACACCCAAAAAACCTACCCTTATTTACTAACCTGATCCCCCTCCCATCTGCCTTGAAAGACCCTCATCCCAGCAGCAAGAGTTACTGAAATCTGCTGCTAGGGTCTCAGGTCTGGAAGAGCTGTTAATATACTGCTACAACACTAATCTTGTGAACCCTCACAGATGCACATTAACTTTGAACCCAGTGTCGTGCTTGAATGTAGCAGACAGATTGTCCTGACATCGACATTAATATGAGCATTAATTATAATATGGTGTGCCACGTTAGCATAGTGGTTAGTGCGACATTATTACAGCTTGGGGTGTTGAAGACTGGAGTTCAATTCTGGTATAGTAACATAGAAAACCTACAGCACAATACAGGCCCTTTGG
This sequence comes from Hemitrygon akajei, assembly GCF_048418815.1. NCBI lineage: Eukaryota > Metazoa > Chordata > Chondrichthyes > Myliobatiformes > Dasyatidae > Hemitrygon > Hemitrygon akajei. The sequence continues at coordinate 17,923,154 of NC_133126.1, forward strand.
CCCACAAAGTTGTGCCGAACATATTCCGATTTTAGAAATTACTAGGCTTACCCATAGCCCTCTACTTTTCTAAGCTCCATGTACCTATCCAAAAGTCTCTTAAAAGACCCTATCGTATCTGCCTCCACCACCATTGCCGGCAGCCCATTCCACGTACTCACCACTCTCTGAGTAAAAAACCGACCCCTGATATCTCCTCTGTATCTACTCCCCAGCACCTTAAACATGTGTCCTCTTGTGGCAACCATTTCAGCCCTGGGAAAAAACCTCTGACTATCCACACGATCAATACCTCTCATCATCTTATACACCTCTATCAGGTCACCCCTCATCCTCCATCACTCCAAGGAGAAAAGGCCAAGTTCACTCAACCTATTCTCATAAGGCATGCTCCCCAATCCAGGCAACATCCTTGTAAATCTCCTCTGCACCCTTTCTATGGTTTCCACATCCTTCCTGTAGTGAGGTGACCAGAACTGAGCTCAAGTGGGGTCTGACCAGGGTCCTATATAGCTGCAATATTACCTCTCAGCTCCTAAATTCAATTCCTCTGTAAGAAGTTAGTACGTTCTTCCTGTGAGCATGTAGGTTTCCTCCAGGTGCTCTGGTTTCTGCCTACTGTCCAAACACCTACAAATTAATAGGTTAATTGGCTGTTGTAAATTGTCCTTTGATTAGCTAGGGTTAAATTAGTGGGTTTCTGGGCAGTGCAGCTCATTGGGCCAGAAGGGCCTGTTTTGTGCTGTATCTCTAAATAAATAAATATAATCCTCCTTTGTTCGGTTCGACTGAGACCTCCCTGGAGAATAAAAGCTGCATAGAAATGGCTTTTGATCACAGGGAACAAAATTTTCCTTTCAGTGACTGCTATCTCCAAAGGTATGGTGGTGATATAATGGTTAATTTACCAGTTTAACAGTCTTGAGATGAGAACTGAACTCATGCCACACAGCTGTGAAATTCAGTTAATAATTCAGTCTATTAAATTCCGTTAATAATAATTTTAATGATAATTTAAAAAATAATCTACACCTGTCCAATTCCTGGAATGAGACGAGTCCTGCCATTCCAACCAGATCTGTAACAGTTCAAGGTAGTAGCTCACCAACATCTTCTCACGGGCAACCATGGATGGGTAATTAAATGTTGGCTCAGTGTTGACTGAGTGTTAAAAGAAAATCTGCCCTATAGGTGACTCCAGGGCTTGGCACGGGGAAGGCATGGTAGTGCTGCAGGTTAGCACATTGCTTTACAGTGCCAGTGACCACTGATCAAGGTTCAATTGCTGACAAAGCCTTTAGGGAGTCTATACGTACTTGCTGTGGCCGTGTGGGTTTCCTCCAGATGCTCTGGGTTTGCCTCACATTCCAAAGATGCCTTGGGTTAAGGTTAGTAAGTTGTGGGCATGCTATGTTGGCACTGGAAGCATGGAGAGACTTGGAAGCTCCCCAGAAAATCCTTACTGATTTGGTTTGATGTAAATCACACATTTCACTGTACATCTCACAAAAAAGAGAAAATCTGTAGATGCTGGAAATCAAAGTAATACATAGAAGATGCTGGAGGAGCTCAGCAGGCCAGGAGGCAGCAGTGGAAAAGAGTGTACAGTCGACATTTCAGGCTGAGACTCTTCATCAGGACTGTACGTCTCAATGTTTTGATGTACGTGCAACAAATTAAGCTAGTCTTTATCTTTATGGATTGGTTTGAGTTAACTGCCCTGTGAAATACCCAGGAGTGTTCAGTTAGAGATGAAAATTGAACAGCTACGGTTATTGGATTTGAAAAAAAAATGTGTATGTTTCAAAATAAATTGTGTGCATTTCTTTCTGTTGTTAATTTCCACCGACTACAATGTTTGATCTAATTAGGCCATGTGTCCAGTTAATCCCATTTTGCTGTTGTTTAAGTCCATCTTTGAGGGCAGAAAATTAATATCCCCCCCCCACCCAGGAGATTATTGCTTGTTAAAACATTTCATCTGACCTCAAAGATACTTACTTACTGTCCATTATACCTCCGGTGTTTGGGACAGCAATGAAGGTCCTCCATCTCTGGTGGTGTTCAAGGCTTCCTTCATCATATTAGTAGCTGTCTCTCAGTTTTCAATACTATCAGTCATGCAAGTCCCAGATGGAGACTCAGGAATACTGTTGCACACAAATATCTTCATTGTTGTTTCCAGAAAAAATTTTGTTTTACATGTAAGGGTTGTTAACCCTGAGCTGAACCCTCAGACCTGGAGAACCAGTGGACCACTCACAGGCTGGCCTCTAACCTTTGACCTGTTTAGCATGGGTGACCCTACCAAGAGCCAAAGCATAAAACCCTCAACACCAGCCAACATAGCTCTCCAGGTCATTAAGGCACGCAAGCCTCCAAACCCAACAACAAAGTTGTCATCCTCCAGGAGGGAACTGAAAGATAGAAGGGAGATATTTTCCTCCCCAGATGCTGCCTGACCCACTGAGTTCCACCAGCAACTTGCTTTTGCTCCAGATTCCAGCATCTGTAGTCCCTCATGTTGACCAAGTGCTCGTTCCTCCTTGGTGTGGTTGTATTTTTGAGAGACACTGGCCATGCTCCTCCTCTGTTTGTATTTCAAGACCCAATTAGAGAAAGAAAAGCTTGTCACCAGCAAACAAAATAAAGATGGCGGTAAAATTTCCTCATTTCGATTGCACGGTGTTCCAGTTTGTAACCAGTTAAGGGTTTAATAAAATGTAAAACTGTGCTACTGACAGGAACAGCAGATGTCTGTACCCAACAAGGTCCCTCAAACAGCAAGGTGGTAATAGTCGGATCAGTGAGAACAGAGAGCAGCACAGGAACAGACCCTTCAGCCCACACTGTCTCTGCTGGCTATGATGCCAATCCAAACTCATCGCATCTGCCTGAGCATGATCTGTATCTTTCCATTCCTTACCCATTCATGTCAAAATGCCTCTTAAACTTGGCTCAGTTCTGCCGAAGAGTTTTGGTCTGAAACATTGACCGTATTCTTTTCCTAGATGCTGCCTGGCCTGCTGAGTTCCTCCAGCATTTTGTGTGTGTTGCTTGGATTTCCAGCACCTGCAGATTTTCTCTTGTTTATCTTATCCTATTTGTTTCTTATGCAGTTGTAATAATAGCGGCCTGTTAAACATGACTGCCCTTCTCTGCTTCATCTGCCAAAACCAGAACTTCTCAGTGGCCAAACATTTCAATTCCAATTCTCGTTCCCATTTTCCAATGTGTTGGCCATGGTCTCCTCTTTTGCCAAGATGAGCCCACCTTCAGGGTGGAAGAGCAACACCTTATATTCCGTCTGGGTGGACTCTTACCTGATGGTATGAACATCGATTTCTCCTTCGAGTAAAAAAACCCTCTCCCTCCCCTCTTACTCTGTACCCCACTACAGCCTTTTACCTCTTCTCACCTACTTATCCCCGCCCCCTTCCCTTTCTCCTGGGGTCCATTCTTCTATCACATTTCTTCCTCAGCCCTTTACTTTTTCTACCCATCTGATTCCCCTATCATCTAACTAACCTTCTTTCCTTTTTATTCTGGAGACTTCCCCCTTCCATTTCAGTCTTCAAGATGGAAAAACAACTGTTTACTCTTTTCCATAGATGCTAGCTGGCCTGCTGAGTTCCTCCAGCACTTTGTGTGTGTCATTGATGAAGATAGGTTGAGCACTCTATGTCATGGTCCGGATCGGTTCCCCTTTAAATTTAGATAGGTTGCGATCCGGACCATTAACGCCTTGTTCCCTTTTAATTTCGTTTCACGCGTCCCTTTAGCTTGGCAATCAAGGTAATCTACCCTCGACCCGAACGGCAGCTTATAAGCCCCTGGCTTTAGCCGTTCGGGGCACAAGTGTTAAGAAGCCTTCACAAGTCGCCACCGCTACGACAAGCCAGAGTGATCCAGCCTGCATCGGAGTACCAGCAATTCACCTTCCGTCACCAGAGTGATCCAGCCCGCATCGGAGTACCAGCAATTCACCTTCCGTCACCAGAGTGATCCAGCCCACATCGGAGTACCAGCAATTCACCTTCCGTCACCAGAGTGATCCAGCCCGCATCGGAGTACCAGCAATTCACCTTCCGTCGCCAGAGTGATCCAGCCCGCATCGGAGTACCAGCAATTCACTTCCATCGCCAGAGTGGTCCAGCCCGCATCGGAGTACCAGCAATTCACCTTCCGTCACCAGAGTGATCCAGCCCGCATCGGAGTACCAGCAATTCGCCTTCCGTCACCAGAGTGATCCAGCCCGCATCGGAGTACCAGCAATTCACCTTCCGTCACCAGAGTGATCCAGCCCGCATCGGAGTACCAGCAATTCACCTTCCGTCACCAGAGTGGTCCAGCCCGCATCGGAATGCCAGCAATTCACCTTCCGTCACCAGAGTGATCCAGCCCACATCGGAGTGCCAGCAATTCCCCTTCCGTCACCAGAGTGATCCAGCCCACATCGGAGTTCCAGCAATTCACCTTCCGTCACCAGAGTGATCCAGCCCGCATCGGAGTACCAGCAATTCACCTTCCGTCGCCAGAGTGACCCAGCCCGCATCGGAGTACCAGCAATTCACCTTCCATCGCCAGAGTGACCCAGCCCGCATCGGAGTACCAGCAATTCACCTTCCGTCACCAGAGTGATCCAGCCCGCATCGGAGTACCAGCAATTCACCTTCCGTCACCAGAGTGATCCAGCCCACATCGGAGTACCAGCAATTCACTTTCCGTCACCAGAGTGATCCAGCCCACATCGGAGTACCAGCAATTCGCCTTCCGTCACCAGAGTGATCCAGCCCGCATCGGAGTACCAGCAATTCACCTTCCGTCACCAGAGTGGGTCCGGGCAAGGTCAATCTACCAGGGGTGAGCTGAAGGCGGAGTCCTGGCTCGACATTCATGCCCCTTGTCCATGTTTACCCTTCAAAGAGTCCCGGCTCGGTGCCTGAGCTGAAGGTGGAGTCCTGACTCAACGTTCATGCCCCTTGTCCATGTCTACCCTCCGAAGAGTCCCGGCTCGATGCCTGATCTGAAGGAGGAGTCCTGGTTCAAGATTTCTTGTCCTGTGTTTTGGTGTCCACGTTTCTGGCTGCAGCGATCTATGGTATCCAAGTGTGTGGTGGCGGTAAATCAAGGTCCCAGGGTCCAAGTCCAAGGTCCGCGGCTGTCCATGTTCCCTGTTTCCAAGTCCCAGGTCTGTGACGATCCAAGTCCCTAGTCCGAGGTTCGTGTTCCTCTTTGTCCTCAATTTCTCGATCTTCTGTGTAGCAAGTAATAAACGCTATTTTATTGTACCTAAGAAAGACGTGTTTGTGGCCTGTGTATAGATCCTCTCCCAGCACCCTTGTCCCCACCTCGTGACACTCTAGTGATTTTTTTCTTTGGAGTGAAGGAGGATGAAGTGAATTGAGGGAGGTGCACAAGATGATAAGAGGCATAGATCAAGTGGATAGCCAGAGATGGAAATGGCTAATACAAGAAGGCATAATTTTGAAGTGATTAGAGAAAGGTATAGGGGGAGATTGGTGACAGGAGTTTACACAGAGAGTACTGAGTGCATGGAGTGCCCTGCCAGGGACAGTGGGAGAGGCAGGTGCACTAGAGGGATTTAAGAAACTCTTAGATAGGCACTTTGATGAAAGAAAAGAGGAGGGCTATGTGGGAGGAAAGGGTTAGATTGATCTTAGAGTAGGTAAAAAGATCAGCACAATATCACGGGCCGAAGGGCCTGTATTGAGCTTTAGGGTTCTATGTGAACATCTGGCCTATTAGGTTCATTGCGGCTTTTCATTTATTTTCTTGCAACTTAGGGTCTTCCTCACTTGCCCATAAAGCTCTGTCTCCTCCCACCCCACCCCATTCTCCTAACACCCACCCATTCTAAGGGTAACTTGACAGGAACTAATTAATGTAGCAGCGTGTCCTTGAGAAATGGAAGGATACCAGGGCAAACAGAAAGACTCGCATGGTGACGGGGAAAATGTGCAAACTCCACACAGTCTGCTCCGGACATTGGGATCAAACCCAGGATCATTGGAGCAGGGAGACCGCAGCACTAAACCCTGCGCCACTGTCTAATTCAAAGGCAAACAAGCTACAGGCAGAATAATGAGTACAGGCTGATCATTCTGCAGTTTATTAGTCTGATCCCACAGGTGGGCACTAACACAGAGATCAATAAGGCAGACACCAATGTCCAGGAAAATATGTGCAGCAGCAGAATCACTTCTTAATTAAGACTAATTAGGTTTGATGATTCAGCCCAAATCCATTTACTCCAGCGTAAAATAGCAGAACAAAGTTCACTCTAAAAAGTACCCTACTAATTGTGTTAATGTATTGACATTGCATGCTTATCATAACAAGCCAATTTAGTTTTCTGTATGTGATTTCTCATAGACCAAATTAGCAAGAGTAGCCATTCTGGTGCGATGACTTTGCACAAAGATTAGGCAGGAAGAGCAATCATCTGCACTAAGGTCTCGACAGTTTGCAAAACATAAGACATATTCACAGCTGCACTTAACTACAAGGAAGCAGGTTAAAGGTTTATATGGAAGGTGAGATGTTGGGGCAGAGGATCTGTGTATTATTCTCGGTATCCACCCCCATTACGAAAAGACCAAGTATCTCCAGAGAAATTGGCTGTCAGAACAAATATAGACAAAATTTCTTCCCTTTTTTTTGCTGTGCAGTGTGCCTGCCCATTTAAGATTGTTCCTCTTGTAGACGTCAACTGAGTGTAATTGTGGTTCTGTTAGTGCCCCTGCACTGATCTTTAATGCCTTCGCTGGCCTCAAGGAGTGTGGCTGCTGTCTGAGCTGCAATTTGACCTTTGTGAGGGGACTCAGAGGACCCTTCTCCACAACATGGCGTACGTAGCACACTTTCCAAGGTGGACTCAAGTGAACTCAAACAGGAAGATGGTTTTGTGGGGTAGGGTGGAAGCAGTCCAGGATTATTCAAATAAGAAAGCCCTTGAAAAGCAGAATGATGGTGGAGGAGGATTATTTAGAAATTGCAGACAATCAGAAGATGGAAAGAGAGAATAAAAGAATAAATATTTCTTTACTTATTGAGATACAGGGCAGAGTAGCCCCTTCCGACCCTTCAAGCTGCACCGCCCAGCAATCCCCCGATTTAACCCCGGCTTAATCATGGGACAACTTACAATGACCAATTAACCTACCAGCCAGTACCCTCTGGACTATGGGAGGAAATCGGAGCACTCGGAGGAAACTCAAGCGGTCAAGGGGAGAACGTAGAAACTTCTTACGGACAGTGGTGGGAAATGAATCCAGATCACTGTGGTAAAGCATTACCGTGCCACCCCATACTGATGGAGCAAATAAACAAGGAGAGCGAGGAAGGGGTATATGAATTGGAATTTGAACTGATCTCGGAACTGGAACTGGAAATGTTCTCTGACTATTACATGTACAGAAATATGGTGAAAAGCTTGTCTTGCATATGGTTTATACAGATTATATCATTACATTGAGGCAGAACAAGGCAAAACAATAACCAAATGTAGAGTAAAGTGTAATAGCTACAGGGAAAGTGCAGTGCAGGTAAACAATAAGTTGCAAGATCAATGAGGTAAATTGTGAGGTCAGGAGTCCATCTTATCGTACTAGGGAACCTCTTGATCAAAAGAAAGGTATTGAGATATCAAAGTTCCTGTGGCTAAAAACGCTGGAAAACTCCATCACCACCAGAGAGTGCAGGAATTAAGGTCAAAGTAAATTCTCATGAGAGGAGCATAGGTGAATCTTCAGCCCACGCTTGTTGTTGTGTAGAAAATGACAAGTCCATGGCGGGAGGATGGTTCAGTGGCAGGGTCAGATCAAGAACTCCATCCATGTATTATCCATTACATTCAGTGAAATTTATACAGTACAGTAGAACTATCCAGAGTCACGGAAACATGAGCCAGACCATTCCCACTAGGTGTCTGTACTTAAGCAATTCTGAAACTTAGGTGGCCCCTAATAATTCCTTACATTCTTTATTATAGCTGAATTTCGCTAAGCAATGGAAATGTGACAGAAAGATACAGAAATAATTTGGCTGACTGTGATATGGACTATTGTGCATGCCATGAGACTGTAAGACATAGGAGCAGAATTAGGCCATTTGGCCCATCGAGTCTGTTCTGTCACTCAATCAAGACTGATTTATTATTCCTCCCAACCCCATTCTCCTACTTTCTCACCATAACCTTTAACACCTTGATTAATCAATAACCTGTCAAAATCTGCTTTGAATGAATGGGTGGTGTTCCCCCAGTAGATGGCACAGGTGAAATACTGCCCCCCCCCCTACCCAGTCTCCTCTCCGCATCAGAGTGATTTTGTGGTCATCCATACTGGGTGGGCACTGTCGATGCAGATGGGTTGTGACTATGGAAATCACATGAATGGCCACTGCACTCGCGAGCAAGCTTTCTCTTTGGGACTCGAAAAGATGTCAGCTCTGGTCAACCCCACTCCACCCGGGCTTTAAAGTGGAAGTGCAGTGCCATGACTGAGGAACGCACAGAACTTAAAATGGTGGGAGAGGTCTGTGTTGAGAGTGAAGTGTGGTGAGTGACGTTTTGGAGAAGGGTTAAGCTCGGCTATGTTATAGACATCTCAGAAACTGGGAGCTGATAAATATCCATTGCCTTACCCATCAAGAGGTGAATGGATGTCTTTATCGCATCTCTTGAGGGTGACCGTCCGTCTGATCTGCGCACATTCGAGCATGGATATACAAGGATCCGTTCAGCCAGCTCGGTACTCCTCTCACATGCTTCTTACCTATGACACCGACTATTAAAGGAGGTTGAGTCTACTACTACAATTACCCCACTCTACGTCCACCAGGAAATGCAGGAAGGTCCCTTCTTCATGTTTATCTGCTGCAACCCGATGTTTCATATGGGACAGCTACTTCTCCTCACCAACTCCACATCCCCTTTAATCGACTGCCTCTGCTGCACATTCCCTCTCCTCCACCCTCATTTCATTCCTCTTTGACTTGTTTAAACCACTTAGATCGCCACACGACCCCGCTGACGGGATGTAAGGCAGACAGCTAAATATGGCAAAGTGACTGTCAAGTGCCTGAGAAGAGGAAGGCAAACTTAGAGGAAGGGGCTGAGCTGGTCCTCCAGAGAATGAGCAGAATTCAGCAACAGAGGTGATGAGGAGGTGAGGCAGAGTTTTCAGGATTAACGAGCTGTTGGATTGGGTCAAAACCCTCTCTGAGCCAACAGCCCCAAGCTGCCCTGCAGCAATCTGCTTTCATCTGTGCTCCTGACATTATTTTGCCCATTATGATGTTTAACTCGAGAGTATTTCTCACTGCTATTTTCCTTTTGGCTCAGATGACTCTATAAACATTTTTTTTTTGCTGAGCTCATGTTTCTTCTCCTGGATCTCCAGGACAGGAAGGTGAAATGCAGAATTTTTAATATCGCTTATGAAACAGAATGAGCTGGTTCAGCAGATCTGGGTCCCGCAGAGCACTCGGAATTACCACTGGTACACCGAAGATTAATGTATCTAAAGAGCCAGACTAGACCAGACCATCACTTGGGTTTTGTATTCACCTACCAATTGATCCAAGCTTGCCCCATAGAAAAAGGTTAGAATTTGCCCTGCTCCTCTGTGATGAAACCAGAGTGACTGCATCAGGGGTGACAACCTGGGACTTGTCAGAACAGCCAGAGGTTCCCAAGACTGGTAAGGGGTGTTGGGATGGGACCATGGCCACCAGTTCTGGAGAACAGGCCACCAATAAACTGGCATTTTCCAGCATTCAGACTGACTTGCAGTCCAGCTGCTGTCGTGTATTTCTTTGTTGTTGTCCCATGGTGTACACGATACAATGATGTCATCAGAATATAAGCACACCCTGCCCAATCAGCATATAACCTGTAGCACCAGAGGTCCCAACACACTAGAATGTTGTTATATTTAGATAAGGAATGCCTGCTGCTCCATGTCCAGGGCACAGTTTGGTAATTCTGAACACTTGGCTGACCTTTTCCTACCTGCACAGAGACAGAATCCAAAGAGCAAATCTCCAGAGATTAGGACAACAAAGAGGCCATTGTAGGGGGCAGGGGAGCAGCTGTAGGACTGCTTCGAGTCGGTGGACTGGGCTGTGTTCAAGGGTTCATCTTTGGATCTGAACGAATACACGACAGTTGTCACAGATATTATTAAAACAGCTGTAGGTGACTGTGTCCCCACAAAATCATTTGGAATCCTCCCAAACCAGAAGCCCTGGATGAACCATGAAATTCACAATCTGCTGAGGGCCAGGTCAGAGACATTCAAGTCTAGTGACCAAGAAAGTTACAAGAGGTCCAGGTACAATCTCCAGAAAGCGATCGCATCGATGAAATGGCAGTCCCGGTCTAAACTAAAATCAACAACGGATGTTCGGTAGGTGTGGCAGGACTCGAATGGTATCACCTCTTATAAAGTAAAATTAAGTGACATAGGCAACAGCAGAGTTTCACTTACAGATGAGTTGAACATCTTCTTTGCTTGCTTTGACTGTCAAATCATGGAGGACCAATCACAATTTTTTACAGCTCGATGATGCTGTGATTTCACCCTCTGAGGGCTGACGTGCAAGTAGCCTTCAGGAGGGTGAATCCACGAAGAGTATCAATCCAGGTGGTACCTGGCCAAGTACTAAAGCCAGTGTTGATCAACCAGCTGGAGTGTTCACTGAGATCTGCAACCACTTGCTTTGACAGTCTGAGGTACCCAACTGCTTCAAGTAGAATTCAATTATCCCGGTGCCTAAGAAGAATGTGATAATCTGCCTCAATGACTATTGTCCAGTAGCACTTCCATAGACAGTGCTGAAGGCTTTTGAGAGGTTGGTGATGAAATATATCAACTCCTGCCTGAGAAGTGACTGGATCCACTCCAATTTGTATACCGGAGCAACAGCAAATGTCATCTTATTGACTGTTCACTCATCCTTCAAACATCTGGACAGTAAAGTTGCATGCATCAAGATGCTCTTTATTGACTATGGCTCAGCATTCAATACCATCATCCTTTCAAAACTAATCAATAAGTTTCATTTTCTTACTTGCAGACCCCAGACAAATGCTGGAAATCCAAGCAACACACACAACACTGCTGAAGGAACTCAGCAGGCCAGGCATTTACTCTATGGGAAAAGAGTAAGCAGTCAATATTTCAGGTCAAGATCCTTCTTCGGGACTGGGGGAAAAAAATGAGAAATTAGAACAAGTAGTTGGGAGGAGGGGAGGAAGAAGTACAAGGTGGTATGTGGTAGGTGAAACTGAGAGAGGGAGAGAGGCGAAGTAAACAGCTGGGAAGTTGGTAAGTGTAAGAGAGAAAGGGCTGGAGAAGGATGAAATCAGATAGGAGTAGGAGACCATAGAAGAAAGGGAAGTGAAGAAAGGGATACAAGTCTATTCTGGTATCACTCCCCAACCTTTCCTACACTACATTGATGACTGCATTGTGGCTGCATCCTACTCATCAAATTCATCAACTTTACCTCAAATTTATCTGGTCCATTTCTAACACCTCCTTCCCCTTTCTCAATCTCTGTCGCTATCTCTGGAGACAGTTTATCTACTGATACCTTTTATAAACCCACTGACTCTCACAGCTACCTGCACTAAACTACTTCCCACACTGTAAAAATGCCATCTCCTTCTCTTAGTTTCTCTGTCTCCACATCTGCTCTCAAGATGAGACTCTTCATTCCAGAACTAATGAGATGTCCTCCTTCAAAGAAAGGGGCTTTTGCTCCTTCACCATCAATGTTGCCCTCACTTGCACCTCTTCCATTTTGCAGATGCCCATCCTTACCCCATCCTCCTGCCACACCAGGGATAGGGTTCCTCTTGTCCTCACCTACCACCGTATTAGCCTCCATATCCAACACATAATTCTCTGTAACTTCTGCCATTTTCAATGGATCCCACCACCAAGCTCATCATTCCCTCCCTCCTACTTTTCGCTTTCTGCAGAGATCACTTCCTACGCTACTCCCTTGTCCAATTATCTCTCCTCACTGATCTCAGTCCTGGTACTTATCCTTGCAAGCAGAACAAGTGCCATACCTGCCCCAACACCTCCTCCCTCATTCCTATTCAGGGTCCCATACAGTCCTTCGGGGCAACACTTCTCTTGTGAGTCTGTTGGAGTCTTCTACTCTATCCACTGCTCCTGCTATGGCCTCCTGTATATTGGTGAGATGTGATGTAAATAGGGAGACTGCTTCATTGAGCATCTGCACTCCAGAAAAAGTGAATTCTCCTGATGGCCACCCATTTCAATTTGACTTCCCATTCGTATTCTGTCTGTCACAACCACGGATTCAGCAGCGCAGTAGATATATTCAGCAGCTGTATTCCAGGCCGTGGTTACCGATGTGCTCAGGAACATGTTGAACCAGTTTGTGTTTGTGTATTTAGATGATATCGATATCTATTCCTGCTCTCATCAGAAGCATGTCCAGCATGTCCAGAAAGAACTCAATTGCCTTCTTGAAAATAACCTGTATGCCAAGCCTGAAAAATGTGAATTCCATAAAGACCAAGTGTCGTTTTTGGGCTCTATACTTGCCCCATCCAGTGTTCAAATGGACCCTAGTAAAGTTCAGGCAGTTGCAGAGTGGTCCAAACCATCTACAGTCAAACAGGTACGGCGCTTCATGGGGTTTGTGAACTTTTATCACTGCTTCATCCCGAATTTCAGCTCTATCGCGGCTCCAATTAAAGCACTCACCAAAAAGACCTCGACAGGATTCCACTGAACGGACGATGCCAACTGAGCATTTTCAGAGTCAAAGCAACGTTTCATCACTGCCCCGCTGTTGCAGCACCCAGACCCATCTCAGCCATTCATAGTCGAGGTGGATGCGTCCGATGTAGGCATTGGAGGTGTCCTCTCTCAGCACGCGTCTGCGGATAGCCCACTGCACCCTTGTGCCTTTCTTTCCCATTGCTTGAATCTGGCTGAGAGGAATTACGATGTTGAAAACCAGGAGCTTCTGGCTGTCAAGGAGGCCATGGATAATGGCAACACTGGCTGGAGGGAGCAGAGCATCCATTCTTGGTCTGGGCATCATAAGAACCTCTCCTATATTCAGGATGCTAAGAGACTCAACTCTCATCAAGCCTGGTGGGGTCTCTTCTTCACATGGTTCAATTTCGTCCTCACATATCGTCCCAGCAGCAAGAATACAAAGGCCGACGCTCTCTCCCAGCAGTTCGATAGATCTGAGGACAATGCCGATCCAGAGCCCATCCTTCCTCACTCATGTATCGCTACTCCGGTGATCTTGGGAATAGAGGCAGAGGTGAGGGCCACCCAACAATCAGACGCAGGCCCAGATGGAGGACCTCCCAACCGGCTGTTTGTCCTGCTGCGGTGGGTCACTCCTCCCCTCTAGCTGGACATCCGGGAATTCAAGGGACTCAGGAGTTTATAAAGAGACAATTTTGGTGGCCATCTATGTCCCAGAGTGTCCACGACTTTGTATCTGCCTGTTCTACCTGCGCTCGGAACAAGACATCACACCAGTGTCCTGCAGGTCTGTTATGTCCACTGCCTGTGCCCCACCACCCCTGGTCCCACCTCTCAGTAGATTTTATAACTGGTCTGCCACCATCTAATGGAAACACCACCATTTTGGTCTTTTGGCTGCCCACTTCATTGCCCTCCCCACGCTCCCATTGGCTCATGAGACTGTCATACCCATGGTTCAACATGTGTTCAGGCTCCATGGCGTTCCTCAAGACATAGTGTCTGATTGTGGACCACAGTTCACTACCCGCTTTTGGAAGGCTTTCTGCTCTCTTGTAGGAGCCACAGCCAGCCTCTCGTCTGGCTTCCATCCCCAATCTAATGGCCAGACTGAGAGAGTGAACCAGGACTTGGAGACAACCCTGCACTGTCTTGCCTCTTCCAAACCCACATCCTGAAGCTCCCAATTGGTTTGGGCAGAGATTGACCACAATAACCTCCAGTCATCCTCTACCAGCATGTCTCCTTTTGAGTGCTAGAAGGGATTCCAGCCGCCGCTCTTCCCTGATCAGGAGATCGACATAGGAGTTCCGCTGCTGAACAGCTGATCCAGCGCTACAGGCACACCTGGAGACGAGCCAGGGCTTCTCTGCCACATGCCCAGAAACAGCATTCCCGGCAGGCTGATCGGCTCCGTCGACAGGTGAGGCCATTCAAGCCAGTGGAGGAGGTCTGGTTGGCATCAGGGGATCTTCCCCTGAAAGTCCAGAACCGGAATTCGGCACCGCATTATGTGGGACCGTTTGTAGTGGAAAAGTCTGTCAATGCGGTGTCCTATAGATTTCATCTACCAGCATCACTGAAGATCCACCCAGTATTCCATGTTTCACAGCTCAAGCGGGTTACTACCTCTCCCCTAGCCCCAGTCACCCCACCTCCCCCTCCTCCCCGCCTGGTAGATGGTTCCCTTGTCCACACGGTGCGGCACCTCCTGGCATCTTGCTGGGTACGTGGTAAGGCCCAGTACCTTGTGGACTGAGAAGGGTATGGCCCAGAAGAACATACCTGGATCCCAGCGAAGGACATCTTGGACTAGTCGCTGATCCGGGACTTCCAGCGGACTCGGGTTTGTGGCGTCTCAGGGGCTGCGCCTAGAGAGGGGGGCCCCGTCACAAACACGGATTCAGCAGTGTAGGAGATACGACAATTGCGCTTGTGAATTTGCAAGTGTCCGCTAGTTATTATTTAATCATGATGGTATTTAACTCCATATTTGTCATCGTAGTGCTTGTCGAGACTTGGACAGAGCATAGCATTGCTTCACTGCTGTTTTGTATTCACCCTTCCCTGAGATATTGGACCTTCAAGTCAACTGACTCTGAAGACTAGCGGTATTCGTTTAATGTTTTGATATTCTTTTCAGCCACAGCATAGGCTTCATTTTCCTTTTGAGAGTTTTAGTTAATGGCCCTGTTTGGCCTAGCGCTTATTGTTTTATTTTCCCTTTAACACTTCGCATTAAAGTCTCTGAGCTATCGACCTGCTTCAGTGTCTCTCACTCCTCACTTGGACCATATCCAAACCTGGTAACAGTGACATACCAGGCCATGGCCTCCTCTACTGCCATGATAAGGTCACACTCAGGTTGGAGGAACAACACCTTGAATTCCATCTGGATAGCCTCCAACCTGATGGAATGCACATTAATTTCTGGAACTTCCAGTAAATGCACCCGCCCACCTTCACCATTCCCATTCCCATTTCCCTCTCTCACCTTATCTCTTTACCTGTCCATCACCTCCCTCTGGTGCTCCACCTCCATTAGTTTGTTCCATAGTCTTCTTCCCTTTCCTATAAGATTCCCCCTTCTCCAACTATTTATCTCTTTCTCCTATCAACTTCCCAGCTCTTTTCTTCACCACTGTCCCCCTCTCCCAGTTTCATCTTTCACCTACCACCTTGTACATCTTCCTCTCCTTCCCCCACCTTCTTGTTCTAACTTCTCATTTTTTTTTTCAGTCCTGATGAGGGGTTTCAGCCCAAAACATTGACTGTTTACTCTTTTCCATTGCTGCTGCCTTGCCTGCAGTTCCTTCAGGATTTTGTGTCTGTTGCTTGAAACTATTACTCAATGACAGCAAGACGAAGGGGATGATGATTGACTTCAGGAGGAGAAAAACTGTGGACCAAGAGTCAGTCCTCATCAGAGGATCAGAGATGGAGAAAATCAGCAACCTTAATTTCCTTGGTGTTATCATTTCGGAGCTCTAGTCCTGGGCCCGGCACGTAATTGCAACTATAAAAAAAGCACGGTAGAGCCTCTACTTCCTTAGGAGTTTGCAAAGATTCAGCATGACATCTAAAACATCGACAAACTTCTATAGTTGTGTAGTGGAGAGTATATTGACAGGCTGCATCACAGTCTAGTATGGAAACACCAATGCTCTTTAAAGGAAAATCTTACAAAAAGTAGTGGATATGGCCCAGCCCATCATGGGTGAAGCTCTAAAATCCAGCACATCTACATGAAGCATTGTCGCAGGGAAACAGCATCCATCATCAGGGACCCCCACCACCACCACCCAGGTTATTCTGTCTTGTTGCTGATGCCTTCAGGAAGAAGTTACAGGAGCCTCAGGACACACACCACCAGATTCAGGTACAGTTATTACCCCTCAACAATCAGGCTCCCCAAAGCAGATATCTTTTCTCAGCTTGACTACCCCATCATTAAAATATTCCCACAACCTATGGACTTGCTTTCAAGGACTCTTTGTCTCATGTTTTTGATATTTATTGCTTATTTATTTCATTATTATTTATTATTATTTCATTTTGTATTTGAACAGTTTATTGTCTTTTGCACACTGATTGAACACCCAGGTTGTGTACTTGTGCATATGACAATCACTGAACTTTGACTTCCAAGTCTACTACAACTAGCGACATAGATATAGGAATGGAGTTGAGAGGGATAATAAATCAGCCAAGATGGAATAGTAGAGCAGATTTAATAGGCCAAATCACTTAATTCTGCTCCTATGCCTTATGGTCTTATGATATCTCAACCATCGACCCAATTCAGTACCACGGACAGCACACACCCTCCCCAACCCCAGCTTGCAATAACTTTACAGTCAAGAAGGCAAAAGATCCTCATTATACAATAAATCAGTTAATTTGCACTGGTACGGACAAGCTAAACAAGAGAGAAAAAGGTTGCTGCAATAATCTCTTTTAAAAATAAAGCAAGACAGACTAAGTCCACAGCATGGAGGAAGGCAGGGACAGTGAGAGAATTAACCATTCAGAAGACTGCAGCAAGCAGTGCCACTATTTTGGTGAGAATTGTGACAAAATAGATAATAGTCAACTTTGGTGTTTATATTCAGAAGCCACAGGAAAAACAAATGGAAATAATATTTATGACTACTTCATTCCCAGGTTAGAAGATCATGTTGAGAATATACAAATAATGAAGACAAGCAATTTCACTGAAACAAAATTGGCTCTAAAGTATATTACACATTGTATGATGATAATTCTGAAACTATGCTCTTCATTCTAGCTAGCCCCAATTAGGGAAACATCCTGTCAGCATCCATCACATAAATCCCCTCAGAATATTAATCATCTCTAATTCTTCTAAACTACAATGTGTCTGGAACAACCTGCAACATTAATCCCATCTTTCCAGAAATCGACCTAATGAACCTTCACTGTACTGCCTCCAATTTAAGTATATCCCTCCTTAAATATGGAGATCAAAACTGTACACTGTTGTCCAGCTGCCATATCACCAGGAGTCCTGCAAAACCACCCTATTTTTATACTTTGTTAGCTTTTGCAATAAAGGACAACTTTCCATGAGCCGTTTTAAATGCTTGTTGTCTCCCCATGCCAACCTTCTGCATTTCATGCTCCACAATCCCCTGGTCAATGCCACATGGGAAATAAAAGCTGAAGTATGACATTTGGCCATTACAGCCTATTGCGCCATTTAATATGACAATAGCTATTCATCCAAATCCAGTCTCCTGTTCCTGCTTTCTTCCCATATGCCTTGATCTTTTAGCCTTAAAAACCTATGCTTAACTCCTTCAGGAATATTGTAAATAATTTGTTCTGGATTGCTTTTTGTCACAGAGAATTCTGTAGATTCATTCCTCTCTCCTTTGTGTCGTCACATGAGTTATCTGTTACTCTGAGACTAGGACTCCTGGCTTTGGACTTAACTGCCATCAGGAGCATCTTTCCTGCATTCAGTGTATATTTCTATTAATAGGTTCTTGGTCCCTATATAACTCAACATTTCATAGTATCACTCCACTCAATAAATTGCATTATCATTCATCCTTCCAAAGTGGATAATCTCACTTTTTACTCCTTCTGTCAACTTTCTGCCAATTAGCCAAACTGTATATTTTTGTGTCCTTCTCACAACTAACTCAGCTATCTCTGTATCTTCAACAAGTTTGGCTACAATGTATTTAGCCTCTTCGTTCAAGTTATTAATAAACATTGTAAACAGTTGAGTCCCCCACAGTGATCCAAAGTAATATTGATCTCTGATTAGGAAATAACCCATTTATGCCAAATGTATTCTTATGGTTAGTTAACCAATTCCCTATTGATAATGTTACTTTGCTTCCAATTTCATACACTGTGTTGGTCAGGCCATATCATCTGCATGCCTCATACCAGATTCCCATAAAAGACCATAAGACCATAAGATATGGAAGCTTAGAAAAATAGAGGGCTATGGATAAAGCCTAGGTAGTTCTAATATAGGGACATATTCGGCACAGCTTTGTGGGCCGAAGGGCCTGTATTGTGCTGTATGTTTTCTATGTTTCTATATAGGAGCAGATTTAGGCCATTTGATCCATCAGATCTGTCCTACCATTTCATTGTGGCTGATCCAAATTTCTTCTCAGCCCCAATCTTCTGCCTTCTCACCATATTTCTTCATGCCCTGACCTATCAAGAATCTATCGACCTCTGCCTTAAATATACGTAAAGACTTGGCCTTCACAGCTGGTTGTGGCAAAGAATTCCACATATTCACCACTCTCTGGCTAAGGAAATTCCTCCTCATCTCCATTCTAAAAGGATGCCTTTTTTTCTGAGTCTGTGTCCTTTGGTCTTAGACTCTCCCATCATAGGAAGCATCCACTCTATCAAAGCCTTTCATCATTAGCAGGCTTCAATGAAGTCACTCCTCATTCTTCTGAATTGTAGTGAATACAGGCCCAGAGCCATCCCAGAGTTCAGACAATCCCTACTGAGCTCCATCATACGATATGATTAACAGATGGACAATGGAAAAGATTCATAGATGTTCCTAAAGCTTCCTTTAAAAATTGCAACATCTCCACTGACCTTTGACAATCCCCAGCCTGTGACTGCTCAAATTAGCGATGGAACATTTGGTATAGTGGTGAGAATCTTAAATCCAGCTTTGTTAAGTGGGAGAAGGACAACAACATCTCACAAACTACAGCCCCACCTGGCCTGCATCTACTATTCCACATGAGAAAGAGCTGCGGTTTCCCACCTTGGCCTCATTAGTCTCCTCATAACCTGAAAAACCAGAGTGGCAACACATTTTCCTTCAGGGAACTACCTAGAGAAGGAAGAAAAAGATATGCACAGCAGGGAATTCAATTTGTGCCTGGTATAAAATGAGAGTTGTTCTTAATAGCAAATAACTGAGTGACTGAAGATAGTAGGAAAAACACAAAACCAATAAACAATGTCACAGTAGGCAGTGACAAAATTTGTGAGTAGCTGTGGCTGACTACTTCCAGTGACCAACTTGATTCAACAAGGAGCATCTGGGTTGATTTTTGTAAGAATGGTAACAGCAGGCTTCTAGTTCCTATTGATTCACACCTAAAACGCATTGAACTCCAATACTGTATGTGAGATGTTTCACAATGAATTTATTTATTTAGAGATACAGCACAGTAACAAGCCCTTCCGGCTCAATGAGTCTGTTCCCAATTACACCCACGTGATCAATTAATCTACTACTCAGTATGTCCTTGGAATGTGGGAGGAAACTGGAGCACCCGGAGGAATCCCACAGGGAGAACATACAAACTCCTTACATACAGCGGTGGGAATTGAACCCAATTCACTGGCACTGTAATGCGTTACACTAACCGCTATGCTACCATGCCACCTGAAGCTGAGATGGATTTTTACAATATGGGGCATTGCTGAGTAGGTAGTGAACCTCAATTCTTACTTATTTGAGCACATCATGAGATGCAATGCATCAAGAATCAGTTAATTCCTCGATATCACCCTGCCTCTAAAACTACAGCTGAAAGGGTGTCAAGGAACGCTTGTTCAATGAATTTGTCAAAGTTTGTTCCAGTCTGACAGTGAATGATCAATAAGCTAATAATTGTTTAAATGTTGTACAATCACTTTGTTGCCATAAGTGTCATCCCAACAAAGCTGTTTGACTCAAACTGGAATTCAAATGCAGTTGAGCTTGTTATAGTTTGTCCTGAGGAGAGAGTGGAAATTGTTATCTTCTGTAACATCAGAAACTAATTGAAAGAAAAACACAGCGGCTGGGATATTTTTGTCTACACAGTGTGGCACTGGGATATGTTTTGTCTACTTAGAGAGGTGCTTATTTATAACGTGGTGGCGTAATTACATTTGCCATTGACGTAATTCTTACATATAACCTATAATGATGGATTCTTCCATCATCCATCTGAGGCTGGCCCACTTTAAATCCATTACTGATCCTCTTCTTGACCCACTACAGTTTGCTTATAGAGCAAATTGCTCAGATAAGGATGCAATGAACTTGTGCCTTCATTGCATTCTTCAACATTTGGACACCCCAAACACCTATGTGAGGATCACGTTTGTGGATTTTAGTTCCTCCTTCAACCAAAGCAGGCAGGCTAGTTGTTCTGGAGTTCTCCACAGCACGGTAATTCAGCTGGTTGGATCCTACAGCATCTGTCAGTGGATTACAAATTTCCTGACAGGGTAGGTTAGGCTGGGCTCCTACTTGACCAATCCAATTTCTATAAGCACAGACTCACCCAGGGCCATGTTCTTTCAACCTTCCTATTCTCACTATATGTACCTCCACAGAGAAATCCACTAAAACCCTAAAGTTTGTGACTGACACAGCTGCAGTTGGTCTCATCTCTAATAATGGTGTGATCTGCTATCGAAGGGAGGTAAATGGTCTTCCAGCATGGTGTGCTCATAAGAACTTGGAGGTTAGTGCTATCAAGACAATAGAAATGAGGTTTGACTTCTGCTGACAACCCCTCACCTGCATCCCTTTGGAAATTAGTGGTTAGGCTGTGTCTGTGGTGGTGTTTTTCAAATTCCTGGGACTACCATTGAAGTGGGACAAGCACATTGTGCTCATCACTAGGAAAGGCCAACAGAAATTGTTTTTCCTATGACATCTTAGGATACATAATATCTCAGGGCATATCCTGATGAATATTTACTTATCCATCATTGAGTGTATTGTGACCACCTCTATCACCATTTGGTTTCCCCCGCCTCCTCCTTCTCCAAGTCCA
This sequence comes from Hemitrygon akajei, assembly GCF_048418815.1. Taxonomy (NCBI): domain Eukaryota; kingdom Metazoa; phylum Chordata; class Chondrichthyes; order Myliobatiformes; family Dasyatidae; genus Hemitrygon; species Hemitrygon akajei. The sequence goes on from NC_133126.1 coordinate 17,944,242, forward strand.
GGCAACAGCAAGCGGTCCACTCAGTGGAGAAGATCATTGGATGTCAACTATGGACAATAAAAGACCTGTTCAACAGCAGAGAGGAAAAGAGCTGAGAAAATTACTGAGAAAATTCATCAATTTACCATCAGGGAGACACTACAAGTTCATCACCACCAGGACCACATGTCATCCCCACAGCTTCTTTCCTGTAGCTATCCAGCTTTACAACAAAACTCGCTCAGGTTTAATACCCTAACTGCCCCTGCACAACATCCGTTAAATGGTCTTTCCTGCTTTCCTGAGGCTACATCCACACTAGACCAGATAATTTTGAAAACACTGGTTTCGTGTAAAAACGATAGGCGTCCACACTATGCGTTTTTGAAAATATCTCTATCCACATTGAAACGGAGATTTTGGTGAATCTTCTCCTATTGCGCATGCACAGGACACCTACCGAAAACAAGCGATATGTTTGGTCTCGAATCTCGCTGTAAAAGTGTGCGTTTGTGTAGTTACAGACTAGAAAAACTTAAAACGACAGACAGCTGTTGGCTCTCGCGCAGGAGAACTTAAAACAAAATAAACAAATACTGGAGCGTATGGCGGCAACTGACAGGGAGTTCACGGACAGACTGACCCGGCTGACGACGAACATTGAAAAACTGACTAACTCTGTTGCATTAATAAAGCACCTTGTTAAATGTGTAAAACATGTCTGCATCAGCGTTATCTTGTATTTCCATACAATGTTACATTAGGCTGTTACACACCTATTGTCAGAGAAGTACTTGCATAAATAGGTAAACCACTTTCATACGAGCAAGGACAGAAAACAGGGCAAAGTGAGTACAGTATACTTATTTATTCAGTAAGTTATGGGTCAAAGTATTTGGTGAATACATTTCTAATGCTTCTGGCTTCAGTCTCGTTGCCGTCTGTTCTGAAATTGTTAAGTTGTGTTCAAGAAAACAATGAAATAGCGCGTTGCCGTCTGATAGCATTTTCAGAAGTCTCCGGTTACTCCATCCACACTGATCTGCCCGAGCAGTGTTTTCAAAACTATCCACCTTGGAAAGCATTTTTTAAAAGCTCTGGTTTCAGGAGACGAAAACGCCGTTTTAGTGTGGACGGAGGGTAAATATGAAGAGAAAAAGCTTTGGTTACGGATTTATCCGGCGTAATGTGGATGTAGCCTTATTCTGTTGGTAATTATTGAGTCCATTCATATGTTCACATTTATTTAAGTTTGATTATTGATATTTGTGCATGTGAATGGTCTGCTAATTGTTGATTACTCGTGGCTATTTGCACAATTGTCTTGTAAATTGTCGGTTGCTATTGGGTCGTTAGTTATGGTTTGTCCGGGGTTTTATGTTTGGCATCGAACCACAATCAGTTCTGGTATGTTTCACATACTGGCAATAAAGTGACTCAGATTCTCATAAAGAATTATGTAAACAAAGAACGCTTAATCAAACAATATATTTACAATATTACTGAAATATTGATAAACTACAATCCTCCCTGCTTAGCTATAAACTCCAACTCAATATAGAATGCATCACAACTCAAATACGTAACTTATTGCTCTCTGGTTATCTATATAGACATCCAAAGCAGATCATATTTTTAAATTGTCCCATTGAGACCAAAAGAATTACTTGCTGTGGAGGATTTCTTACTCTTCAGGGACAATGTCTTTCCTGACAAGGGGGTCATTCCATTTGGCGGGTGAGACATGTGGCTGTGAAACAATCTCAGGTTCTTCTGGGCCTCCTCTGTGGTGGTTATAGGAGTTGACTCTGACTGAAGGAAGTGGTTCTGACAGCACTGGACAACTTTCTTCTCTAACGATTGACTATGTTCTCCTCAAATGATCAATGTGTCATCTCCAGTGCCTAGAAAAGAGGTCCAGTTCTGTCCTTAATCTTTAGAAGTAGCAACTTTTGATCTTCTCAGTGGTCCCTCACCAGGACTGTTTGCCCAGGAGTGAAACAATGAACTTCCTCATTTGAGGAACCTCCAATTTGTCTTGGCTCTTTGTCCTGCATACTCCTGAGAATGGGTTTAAGGAGATCCTAGCATGAGTGCAAGGGACGACACAGGAACAGCATAGCTGGTGATCTTCTAGTTGTGGAGTGTGCTGCATCGTGACATGCAAGGAGGAAATTGGAGATTTCAGATTCAGTATAGTGTTTCTTCTGACATTGCTCACAATGCATTCTTTAGACTCTGAACAAAACTTTCCGACAGGCCATTTATAGCTGGGTGGTACTGTGCATGCCATTCATGCCTCAGGAATTCCATTTATTCTTCTGTAATACTGATGCATCTGACTTTAGCTTCTCCTTCTCAAATTGCAGAGAGAATTCTATCATATTATGATAAGGGTTCCTTTAACTCAAGTTCTCCAATCAATTCCAGTTCATTGCACACGACCCAAGTCAGAATAGCTGATCCCCTAATGGGCTCAACTACGAGCTGTTCTAAAAAGCCATCTTAGAGGCATTCCAGAAATTCCCCCTCTTGGGATTGAGCTCCAACCTGATCTTCCCAATCTATCTGTATGTTGAAATCTCCTATGACTATATAACAATGCCCATTTGACATACATTTTCTATCTCCCATTGTAATTTATAGACAGCATCCTTACTACTGCTTGGGGGTCAAAGGTTCAAAAGTACATTTATTATCAAACTATACTACTCTGAAACTCTTCAACTCTCCAGGTAGCCATGAAACCAAGAAAGAAAAGAAAGGCAGCGCAATCATCGACCCCCAAATCCCACCTTCCCGCTGAGAAAACAAAACACACGCAACAAGCACATCAACACCAAAACCCTACTCCTGCACAAAAACCGAGCAAAATGGATCAGGCACATCGACCCCCCCCCCCCCCAATCCCTCCCCTACACAAAAAAAAATGAGAAAAAATAGATCAGACACATTGACCTCAAAATCTCTCTTCCCACACAAAAAAACAAATAAAATGGATCAGGGACATCGACCCCCAAATCCCGTTTTTTTTTACAAAAAGAAACGAGAAGGTCGGGCAAATAAACACCGAATATAAAAGCTATAAGAATGAAAAAAAGAGTCAATAGTCCAAATCCACATCTAAAACGCAGAAAAGACCTAGGGAACAATCTCTGAGTGCAGCAGCAGGCTCTCCCCTCTCCGGACAGAGCAACCAATCAAAAAACAAGCAGTCAGTGCTCACCCACTACACTCGCCTCGATGACTCAATCTCCCTTGTCACTTAAACTACCTCCAAAATTTCATACTCGCCTTGAAGTTTCAATTGCCCTCATTGCTCTAATTGGCTCACAACGTAAGCTATAATTAGCAAAATGGAGCCATCCTGCAGCATTCTTGCCACCAGGTTCGCTCAGGCAGCCAATGTCTCCTGGAATCCTCTGAGAGACTCCAGAGTGCTGAACCACCCAAATGATCTTCAGACAGCAAGACACAGGCTCCAGAATCACATTCAAGATGAGAAACAAACATAAAAGACTTTAAAAAAAAGTGAAAAAGATGGTTCAATGATCTATTCAGAAGATGTCAGCCAAAGGAGCACTGTACGCAGGCGCCAAACTGACTGGAAGTTTCATGGTAATTTTCTTAGGACTTATGGTCTGTATACACCTCCCATCAGGGTCATTTTTCCCTTTCAGTTCCTTAGCTCTACCCACAGAAATTCAACACCTTCCAATCCTATGTCAGCTCATCTGATTTCAATTTTTACCAGTAGAGCCACACCACCCCATCTGCCTTCTTGCCTGTCCTTTCAATATAATGTATATCCTTGGACTTTAAGCTCCTAGCTGTAATCTTCTGATAGCCACAGTTCGGTGATACCTGCAAAGTCATACATGTCAATCTGTAACTGTGCTATACGTTCTTCTACCTTATTCGGAATACTGTGTGCATTCAAATATAAGACCGTCAGTCCTGTATTCATCGCCCTTTTTAACTTTGTTCCCTTTTTACATTGCAACTCATCCTGTTGACTACAATTTTGCCCTATCATCAGTCTCTCCTTGCTAGGAGTCTCACTACATATTGTCCCTGTTTATAAACTAACTACCTCATCCTCAGCACTATCACTCTGGTTTCCTTCGCCCTGCCAAATTAGTTTAAACCTTCCCAAACAGCTCTATTAAAATATCCCGCAAGGATATTGGTCCCACTCGGGTTCAGGTGCAACCCGCTCCTTTTGTGTAGGTTGTACAATAGGGGTACTCTGCACTGGCTACCCATTTCCCTTCCTTCTCCCTACAGTCACCCTGTTACCTGCCTTCTGCATCCCAGGGGTGACTACCTCCCTGTAGCTCCTATCTATCACTTCCTCAGTTTCCCGCATGAGTTGATGATCACCGAGCTGCAGCTTGGTCCAGATGTGGTTATTCAAGAGGCTGGAAATCTCCCAGATTTCCCACATCTCACACACAGAACAATCACCGCCCCTGGAACCATTCTCACTGCACTAATTGTGCCTTCAGATGAGGAAAGAAGAATAAAGAGGACAAAGAAGAACCTTATTATTAGATACTTACATTGCCTAAGTGTGACATCACCAAAGGCAGATGAGCCAAACCCACTCAAACAATGGCCAATCCACTTGCCCCACCTTATTTTTATTCACCCTCTTTAATCAATCCCGTTCACCGACTGGGCACAGTTAAACTCCAAATTACTGCTGCAAAGTGCTGCCTTTTTAATCTTCAGCTGTGAACCTAAGTGAAAACGTATATTCTTGTGCTCCCACTCGCTGTTTGGCTGCAGTCCAACTATGTAATGACATAGGGCATCTTGTCAAACCTCAAATGGACTTAGCCTAGTCTTTGAGTTTTGCATTGGTCTGATACTGCATAAGACCATGGGGAGTGTGCGTTTTGCTTGTGGTCCTTAGTCCGTCTTTGTCTGATAGTTCCATTCTTTCGTTCTTCCTATCCTGACGACTCTGGATGCAGACAGTGGCAGAACCAGACAATATTCATTAGTCGTCATAACTTTTGACATACATTTCCAATGAAGGGTTTCCCTTGGTTGGAGTCAATGTGGAGTGGCAATCCCCATCTAGGGATGCAGCCCTTGATGAGAGGTTTTGCTGTATGCGTAACAGTTGCTTTCCCTACTGGAGAACCCTCCATGTACCTTGAGAACTTGCCCAGCATTATCAGTACATCCAAGCACGCTTGACATTTTGGTAGCTTAATGTATCCACCTGTAGGTGTGAAATTGGTCCAGATGCTGGCAGAGCAGTTAGTTGTGGTGGCTTTTCCATTGCACCCAGGTGTGTTTTCTGGAATGTCATAAAGTTTTACATATTTTGGCATGGACTAGATGGGCTAAAGGGCATTTTCTGTGCTGTAGTGTTCAATGACTCTGTGACTCTATTTGTCGGTCTTATGATCTAAACATTGGACTACCACCATTAGGAGAATCTACTCGACATCCTTTTCCCTCCGAAGTGTCCAAGAGAGTACTTGCTGTGCCAGATAAGGGAGCCATGCAACTGGAACCATCAGTCTGTGCCTAGTGCTATACCTTTGCTCTGTCGTTGTTCAATTTCCCATTATTCTCTATCCAGGACAATTTTTCTTTGTTTGAGCATCGTGCTTACATTTCTCAAGCAGGTTTCTTTACTAATTTGGCTTTGATTCTCTTGCTTTGACACGTGTAGATATAAAACTTATAGGAGTCCTATGGCCTGATTCAATAGATTGCACAATTGGAATTCAAAAAGACTACATCCAGACAAATATATTACGTTAACTATCAAACTAATAGACTGGATACTACCAAGCAAGACTAATTTCACTTAAAATAGAGCAGAGGCAAGGAGAAGATCCCCAGATTTTAACTTCAGTCTTAGATGTCCTTTAAATGGAGTGCTAGAGCAAGAACTGGGTTCTTCTGAGAAGATTAGGAAAGTAAGGAGGAGTGTTTTACCCTTTGTTAAACGTGCACACATTTGCACTCATCTGCGATTCGTCCCTTCACAGCTACCTTGTTGCTGATCCCAAGTTGTTAGATTTGGAGATGATGTTGTCCAGAAGGTTTCTCTGGCACAGTAGCACAGCGGTTGGCAAATGCTATCACAGTGCCAGCTAGCGTGGAGACACATGTGGACTGCCCAGTATAATCCTCGTTGATGAGATTTGATGCAAACACCACTTTCACTCAATGTTTCAGTGTACATGTGACAAATAAAGCCAATCCTTACTTTATCTTTAGAAGTCAAAGTACAAGTCAGACAGGATCAGCATCTACTAGCAAGTAAAGAAGTAACAAAAGAATTTTTGCACATTCTGCAAACTGGCCTGAAAGGGTTTAGATATGAACAGGCGCTGACTGAGACACACTTCAGCCTTGCCGACAAAAAAACTACGTAAGTATAGAGCAAAATATACCACAAGTAACTTGGAATATTGTGTTCATTTCCGGTGGCCTCATTATAGGATGTGGAAGCTTTAGAGAGGGTGCAGGGGAGATTTACCAGGATACTGCCTGGATTAGAAAACATGTCCTTTGAGGATAGGTTAAACGAAGGAAGATGAGAAGCATATAAGATGATAAGAGGCACCAATGGAATGAATGGGTCACCAAAGTCTTTTTGCCAGAGTGGAAGTGGCTAATACAAGGAAGCAGAATTTCAGGGTGATTGGATAGTGAAGGGGATGTCTGAGATAAGTTTTTTTTTACACAAAGCATAGTAAGTGCTGTACAAGGGGTGATGGTAGAGGCAGATACATTAGAGGCATTTAAGCAACTCTTAAAAAAGCCCAGAGATGATAAAAAAAAATGGAGGGCTATGTAGGAGGGAAGGGTTATATTGATCTTAGGGTAGTTTATGAGGTTGGCACAACATTGTGAGTCAAAGGGCCCTATACTGTGCGGTAGTGTTCTATGTTTAGAGACAATTTAGAGATTTTTTAACTGAAACCAGGATGAGGGAACATTTCATTCGAATCTCCATTATCTTTTAGAATTGATTGAAAAGTTCTCTTACCTATTTCTAAAGCTCTGAATAGTCTGGGACCAGATAACATCACAAAATTGTTTTTGTTTTATAACCCTGCTCGAGCTCTCAGGTGTTCTTCGGCTAGTCTCTTAGATTTAAACAGTCTCCCTCAAAAGATAATTGAAAGGTCAGCTTTTTTTGTATTATGCTCCTAAACTGTGGAATTCAATGCCTAAAATTATACAGGATGCAGACTCAGCTGACTTTGAAATGCCAGCTCAAAACCTATTTACTTAATTTTGTACGGGGTGTCCTTGGTAGTAGTTCCCTTGGCTGAAGTGAACACTGATAGCCCACCCCGGGGAGTGGTAAAGGAGCTTGTGGCTCAAATAAAGCCCCACTGGATTCCTTGGCTGCGTAAGTGTACTGTAGGGAATACTCGCTCTGGTCCTGCCAAACCCGTGAGATTGAGACGGTTTGTGTGGATGCTCTGTAATTTACTACCCTGCTACCGCCCAGTGCCGAGAAATAACAGACAGCACACTGCATACGATTACGGGAATTATATTTATAACTCTTAACTAAAGCGTTAGTAAAGAAAAGAAAAATAACAAACAGGGCCCATTATAATCAAACCGTCAAATGTGCCCAAGTTGGAGCTCGAATCTTCCAAAAGTAATATTCACCGATCCTCAGTCGACTGCGGCACCTTCACCATCGGATCACGGCCCCCACTGGTTTGACTCCTACGACGGGTTCTCTCCAGTATCTTCCCTCCTCATCTCCCACTGGACAAAGGATCCAGCCCACATTCCAAAGCACACGTTATCTCTAACCGTAACCCAAACACTGCTTCTACAGAAAGACCATTACGTTAGCAGCGAAAACTTTCCGAGGGTGTTAAACTCTCCCCCCCTCAACCAAAATTAATCATGTCCTCATGACATTGAGATAATTTGTCACCCCTTCATACAAAGCACAAAGTCCAAACCGGGTGTAAATGGTAGTGACATCACCAAGGGATAGGTGTCACCCTCTGTTCCCCGAGTGTGACATAGGCCAGTCTGTGTGGAGGTCACCTCACTCTTTGGGACCTCCCTACCCCATCATTAACTTCTTCAGCTGCAGACACTCCCTGGGTCCTTTCCTGTCCACTTGAGGAGGCTCCTGCCTGTCCATTACTTGGGCCTCCGACAACTCAGTTCCCCTCATCACTTGGCTGAGCTCACCCACATGCCCAGTTACTTGAGAGTCCAGCCTCCTTTTATTTTCGAACCGCAAACCTGCCTGTCCACTGCTAGTTTCCCCCATTTCATTAACCTCAACGTGAGAACAGTTGGGAATCTCTTGATCAATTATAGAGGAGTTTGCGAAGGGCAGCATATCCCACACCCCCATTTCCTCATCCTCCAAGTCTGTATCACATTCAGGGGGTGGAGTCCGGTTTAACCTTTCCCATTGCTGATCGTTCAGCCTCCTAGCGATGCTGCAGAGTCCTCTTACTAGGTGTAGGGTCCAGGTCAACAAGTACCTCTCGTCCCTGAGGTAGAAGGTGGTTCTGATGGAGAATTCCCATCCTCTGGTTTCACCCAGAAAACTGGTACATTTGGCATCTGGCTCTCCACTACATGGGGCATGACTGCCCAGCAGTCAGCCAACTTATGCTTCCCAGGTAGCCCCAAATTCGTTATGAGGACTTGGTCTCCAGGCATTAGTTGGGAGAACCTAACCTTTTGATCATACCTCCTCTTATTTTCTTGATTCTGCTTGGTAGCCGAGACCTCAGCTAGTTCATAAGCCTTTTTAAGCTCCCTCCTCATATCAGAGACACCCTTCAAACAAGCTTTCCATTGTAGATCTTCCCCACCAGTCCCCAAAGAGAGGTCAAAGGGCAGCCTTGTTTTGTGCCCAAACATCAGATAATACGGCGAGTGCCTGGTAGTTTCATTCTGTGTACAGTTATAACAGTGGACCAGATGTCCAATACGTTGACTCCACTTGTTCTTTTTACTGATCTCTAAGGTCCCGAGCATGTTTAGCAAGGTCTGATTGAACCTGTCAGGCTGGGGATCACCCTGCAGGCGATAAGGAGTAGTCCTCAACTTCTCGACTCTGAGCATTCTCAGTAACTCATGGGTGAGCCTACTCTCTAAATCCTGTCCCTGATTGTTACGTATCCACCTGGCGAGGCCATAATAAATGAAGTACTTCTCCCATAACACTATGGCCATGGTAGACGCCCTCTGATCCTCGGTAGGGAAAGCCTGCGCATATCTGGTGTAGTGACCCGTGATGACTAAGACATTCGCCATGTTGCTGGCATCTGGCTCTATTGACAGGAAATCCATACACATCAGGTAAAGGGGTCCCACATCCTGCGAGTGGGATAACGGAGTGGCCCTCATAGGCAGCGTCTTCCTCCATATACTTCGAATGCACGTCTTGCAGTACTCTTCGGCCTCCAGCTTCATTCCAGGCCAGTAGAACCGATCTCTGAGCAACTCATAGGTCTTGTCAACCCCCCAGATGGCTGGAATCATCATGAAGTGACCTCAACACAATCCTCCGATACTTCTCAGGCAGAACCACCTGGGAATGTGGAGGCCAGTCTGGAGGCAACATGACCCAATATAGAATCTGGTTCCTCAACTCCAATTTGGGCCATTCTCTCACTAATAGAGACACTGCAGAGTGTTTCATCTTGTCTGCTTGGCCCATGTCCCTTTTCACAACCGCTGACCAAACGGTACCGATGCAGGGGTCATCTTGCTGAGCAGCCACCACTTCCCCAGGACTCAGTTCTGGTAACTGCTTTGTCTTCAGAGCAGTCAGGTTGCAGGAAGCTTGTGCAGTGACACCATCAGTAGCTCCCAAATGATCTACTGCTCGATTCTGCCCTTCTCCTGAAACCCTGTCGTAAGCTCCATCGGGCTTCCCATCACATCAAAAACATTTTCTAACACTTGCATGTAGCCCACAGAAGTAGCAAACGGGTTCTGTGTCTGTAAGGATCTCAGTACATCAGCAGCCGGCTGCGTCAAACTCTCTACCAATCGCTGTCCTTTTACGTCATCAGAGCACTGCCACTCATCCAGCATCTGAGAGGTCTGCTCCGCCCAAGTCTCACACTTCTCTTCCCCTTTAAAGGTGGGATTCATTCCGAAGATATGCTGAGCAAACTATAACTGGGACTTTGAACCTGGGCACTTTGCTATTTATTTGCCAGGGATGTTAGGGCCTCCAAACAATTCAGAGTGCTCATCCTTCACTGGAGGACTCATTAGACCTTCCACATCAGACCACTCCTTCCCCTCGCTCAGCAAAAATGAGAGCAAATTGTCTTTAAAGTCTCCATCCCCAGCTACGGGAAACTCGGCTTCACATTTGACACTCTTGTCTACATTCCCCTCCTCCCAGAAAGTATAGACAGCCCACAGCACCCCCCCCCCACCCTCCCAGGACCCCAATAGTACCAGGCAGTTCCATTGCTGTTACGTCAGCATTAGTCTGAATTAAAGTCTTTGTCTGCCATTTTGTCAAACCTCCGCTCCATGATCCTAACTGTCCCTAATGCTTTATTGGTACTTAAAGTCCGAATTAACAATTCATTGGGACTACGAATGTCTACCCCATTCAATAGACACGCATTCATTGCCAGGAACCCCGCGGATTCGCACCACCGCTCAGTCCCTGCAGCATCTGTAACCACGTATCTTAACCACTTTACCAGACAATAGTTTAACGCAGGCTTAAACACACAACCCACTACAGTAGTGCTCAGGGCCGTCACACAGCATCCAATAAAATTGATCCTGGACAATCTCCCACAAATGAAACCCTGCTGGATTCCTTGGCTGCGTAAGTCCAGGGAATACGCACTCCGGTCCTGCCAAACCCGTGAGATTGAGACGGTTTGTGTGGATGCTGAGTAATTTGCTACCTGTTACCGCTCAGTGCCGAGAAATAACAGACAGCACACTGCATACAATTACAGGGATTGTATTTATGCATCTTAACTAAAGGGTTAGAAAGAAAAAAAACAAAAAGAGCCCATTATAATTAAACAGTCAAATGTGTACAAGTTGGAGCTCTAATCTTCCAAAAGTAGTATTTACCAATCCTCAGTCGACTGTGGCACCTTCGCCAGCAGATCACGGTCCTCCACCAGGTCGAATCCTACAACTGGTTCTGTCCAGCCTCTTCCCTCTTCATCTCTCACTAAACAAAGGATCCAGGCCACATTGCAAAGCACCCATTATCTCCAACAATAACCCAAACACTGCTTCTACAGAAAGACCATTACCTTAGCTATGAAACCTTTCTCAGGGGTTTGTCCTTTATTTTTATATTGGCACATGTTTCCATTGTAAAACACTTTAAACTACACTAACTATATGAAAAGTGCTTTATAAATAAATGTAAAAATTTTTTAAATTTTAAAAATCAGGTGATTATGCAAAGTGATTATTCATAAATGAAGCTAAGAGAAATGGAAACTAAAACTATAGTAAAATACAATGAAATGAACAATTTACAACCTAATTTGACATTATTGTTGTTGAGTGGGAGACGAATGTTGGTTTGAATGCTCTAAATCACAGGTTCCCAACCCTTTTTATGCCATGGACCAATACCATGAAGACCCCAGGCTCTGGATGCTGAAAGATACAGGAAATGCTGAAAGCACTCAATAGCCAGGCTACATCTATGGAAAGAGAAATAAGAATCTGCATTTCATCATTTGTGATGGAAGTTCTTTAGTTTCTGGGTAGGCCAACGCAGGTTGGCAACTGGTGTGAAAACCAACTAGACAGGTCAACAGCTTCCTTTGAGGGGCCGTATCAATCTAGAAATGGAAAAACACACCCTACCCACCTCCAGCTGCAGTTCACCCAAACCTCATGCTTAAAAGTCATCCAGGATCTGAGAGGGAGTTCCCTAACCTTACTCTGTTGGCCACCAACTGGTGTCATCACCAGCCCTGGATGATCTAGGAGTAGCATTAAGATGACAATGGGAAGTAAATTCCTCAACTGGCGCTCCATTTTACATTTATCCCACACAAAAGCCTGCCTTGGTTAAAACTGATACTCTGGTATTTGTGAAACTACGACAGGATGGATGTTGTCAGTCACTGTCAACACTGACTCATGAACAACACCAAGATACGTTAACTTACCCAGAACTCCAAAGTAATGTACAGTCAGAGGCCACATTATTAGCTACATCCTAGACATAATAGTGACCACTGAGCATGTGTTCATGGTTTTCTGCTGCTGTAGCTCATCCACTTTGAGGTTCAACTTGTTTTGAATTCAGAGAAGCTCTTCTATAAGCTACTGTTTTAATGCGTGGTTATTTGAGTTACTGTCACCATCCTGTCGGTTTGAACCAATCTGGCCATTCCCCTCTGACCTCTCTCAATTAATAAGGTGTTCTTGCCCACAGAACTGCCACTCACTAGATTTCTTTGTGTTTCTCTCAACATTCCCTGTTAACTCTGGAGAAGTGTTGTGTGTGAAAATCCCAGGAGATCAGCAACAATGGTCAAAGTCACTTAGATCATATTTCTTCCCCTTTATGATATTTAGTCTGAACAACAACTGAACATCTTGAGTACGTCTGTATGCTTTCATGCACTGAGTTGCTCCCATATGATTGGCTGGTGAGATATTTGTATAGTTGAGCAGATGCACAGATTCACCTACTAAAAAGTGGCACTGAGTATATCATCTGCATGTCTATCAATAAAGCCCCCAAAAAACAGGTTATACTCTCAGCTCCATCACTGAAGACACAGTAAGCATTTCAATGTCTTCTTGTAGAAATGTAACTTCCTCACCATATGTATGAGGTCAATAATCATAGAAAGTGGAGAGAGAACACTTGGTTAGACACTTAGAGCATTGGGCTCTACAACAGGAACATGCTGAAGCCAAACACACAGAGCTGAAAGAACACAGGATATCCAAAACTTTGTCCCGCATTTCCTGCCCTACCTATGGGTCAGACTGCGGATCCACACTGGCATCATCAGCCAGCTCAGAACTGGAGTGAGAGCAAGCATCCCTCAAACCCAAAGGACTGTGCAAGAAGAGATCAGGTCTTTGCTCTGTGGAGTTACATATCAAGAGTTGATTTTTATGACAGGCTCACACACAAGATAATTTGCAGATGTTGCAAATCCAGAGTAACACGCACGCCAAATGCTGGAGGAACTCAGCAAGTCAGGCAGCATCTATGGAGAGAGATAAACAATTGATGTTTTGGGCTGAGACCATCCATCAGGACTGGAAAGGAAGGGGAAAGAAGCCAGGGTAAGAAGAAAGGAGGAGGGGAAAGAGTACACTCTCCTAATCTTTCTATTCTGGCTCTTTCCCCATCTTTTCCAGTCCTGATGAAAAGGCTCAGCCAAAAACATCAACTGTTCATTCCTCTCCATGGATGCTGCCTGACTTGCTGAATTCTTCCAGCACTCAGTGTGTGTAATTCTTGAAACAGGATAGGGAACTATTGCCCAGTGACAACTAAAGAGGGGTGCTTGGGGCAGTCATAGCTCTCATCAGAGGAAGAAAATTAATAAAGCAAAATCACTAAGAAGCAAGTAGATAAATCAAAGGAAACTTTATTCAGACCTTCGATAACCAGAGATGAATGCAACTGCACTTAGAGACATTATTTGGAGACTGTGCTTTAAAATAGACATCATAGCATGAGAGAGCAACAAAGATAACACCCAGACATAAATCAATGGATTTAGTTAAGGGTAACAAGATTATTCAGTTTAATAACTTAAAAGTAGATCTGACTAAGTATGTCAAATTATCTGCAGAGTAGACAACATGGAAGATGAGGAAACTCTTTGAACTGAATCAGGATAAGGCATGACGACTTGATTTTAAAATTAAGAAACATTAAGCACAAAGGAAATTACTAAGTAACATCTTGTTCAAACCTCTTGAATCATTCGCTGCGGGAATATATATTTGGATTATTACAGTTTCATATAGTTCTGGTCTATCAAGTGCAGACAGGAGACAATAAGATAGGCTTGATGAACTTCTCTCAATCATCAATTTCATTTATTTAAATATATGGCCTGTATGTAGCCTACCATTCACAGCATTGACACAAGTAGTTTGCAGAATAATGAGGCATAACTGAGAATTCAGGACTGTTAACTTTACTGTTACAGTGGGGAAATGCTGTGCAGCACAGTAAGAGGAAGGAAGTCTCAAGAAGAGAAGAGTCAAAGAGAGGGAGCAAAGATTAATGGGTAGTTAGAGGATTGGGAAGCATTTGAAAATCAACAGAAGACAACTAAAAAAGTCATTAAGAAGGTAAAGATGAAACATCAAAGTAAGCTAGCCAATAATAATGAAAGGGGAAACCTAAAGTTTCTTCAGATACATGAAGTGTAAAAGAGAGGTCAGAGTGGATATTGGACTGCTGGAAAACAATCCTAGAGAGATAGTATGGGGGAACAATGAAATAGTGAACAAAATGAATAAGTATTTTGCATCAGTCTTCACTGTGGAAGACAGTAGCGATATGGCAGAAGTTCCAGGTGCCGGGGGCATGAAGTGTATGAAGCTACCATAACTAGAGAGAAGCTTCTATGGAAGCTGAAAGGTCTGAAGGTAGTTAAGTCACCTGGACCAGATGTTGTATACCCCAAAGTTCTGAAAGAGGAGGCTGAAGAGATCGGAGTGGCAATGATCTTTCAAGAATCTCTAGATTCTGGAATGGTTCCAGAAGACAGGAAAATCGTAAATGTCACTCCACTCTTCAAGAAGGGACAAAGGCAGAGGAAAGGAAACTATAGGCCAGTTAGTCTGACCTCAGTGGTTGGGAAGATGTTGGAGTTGATTATTAAAGATGAGGTCTCAGAGTACTTGGAGGCACATGATAAAATAGGCTGTAGTCAACATGGTTTTCTCAAGGGAAAATCATAACTGACAAATCTGTTAGAATTCTTTAAAGAAGTATCAAGCAGGATAGACCAAGGAGAATCAGTTGATATTGTGCACTTGGATTTTCAGGAGGCTTTTGACACGGTGCCACACATGAAGTTGCTTAACAAGCTACAAGTCCATGGTATAACAGGAAAGATTCTAGCGTGGATGAAGCAGGGCTGATTGGTAGGAGGCATAGAATGGGAGTAAAGGGAGGCTTTTATAACTGACTACCACTGACAAGCGGTGTTCCACAGGGGTCTGTGCTGGGACCGATTCTTTTTTACATTATATGTCAATGATTTAATGATGGAATTGATGGCTTGAAAAAAAGAGGCCACAGAAGGACTTGGGCAGATTAGGAAAATGGGCAAGAAATGACAGGTGGAATACAATATCAGGAAGTATATGGTTATGAACTTTGATACACGAAATGAAAGGATTGACTATTTTCTAAGTGGAGAGAAAATACAAAAGTCTGAGACACAAAGGAACTTAGAAGTCCTTGTGCAGGATTCCCTAATGTTAGCATTCATTTCAAGAGTACTAGAATGCAAAAGCAAGGGTGTAATTCATAAAGTGCTGGTGAGGCTTCACTTGGAGTAGTGTAAGCAGGTTTGGGCCAGTTATCTTAGAAAGGATGTGCTGAAACTGGAGAGGCATCAAAGGAGATTCAGGAAAATATTTCCAGGATTGAATGGCTTGTCATATGGAGAGCGTCTGATGGCTCTGGGCTTCTACTCACTAGAATTGAGAAGAATAAGGGGTGACCTCATTGAAACCTATTTAACAATCAAAGGCCTTGATAGAGTGGATGTGGAGAGGATGTTTTCTGTGGTGGGAGAATCTAAGACCAGAGGACACCGCATCAGAATAGAGGGGCGTTCTTTTAGAACAGAGATGAGGAGGAATTTCTCTAGCCAGAGTATGGTGAATCTGTGGAGATCTTTATCACAGGCAGCCATAGAAGCCATCTTCATGTATATTTAAGGCAGAGGTTGATAGATTTCTGATTGGACAGGGCACGAAGGGACACAGGAAGAAGGCAGGAGAGTGGAACTAAGAAGAAAATGAAATAGTCATATGAAATGGCAGAGTAGACAGTGGGCCAAATGGCCTAATTTTGCTTCTATATCTTATGGTCTTATGGTATTATCTCCACTACGATAAAACAACACCAACTCTGAAGGATAGGTCATGTCATTCAAATGCCTAACTCATGACTCCCCAAACAGATCCTTACCTCCCAGTTGAAGGAAGGCCAGTGAAGGAAACACTTCAAAGATAACATCAAAATCACGCTGTAGAATTTCAACATTACAACTAAAAACTGGGATGACATTGCACTCAATAGATACACCGGGAGGAAATCTGGTCAAAGGGAGCTGCGCTACTTGAGAGCGACCTCCACTGTGCCACAGGGAACAAGTGACAGCTGTGAAAGGAGAGACTGGACAACCAAACAACCCAACCACAGCCACCACTTACACCAGAATATATTCATTCCAGATCAGTCTCTACAGCCATCTGCGGACCCACCAATAGACAACCCCCTAGGAGAACATCGTAGTTCATTTGTGTGATCGCACTACTACTAGGAGATTATATTAAAATCTGCTCTTTAAATAAGGCTTGCAAAAAGATCCTGGCTCAGAAAGAGCCAAGGTCAAGCCCACAATGAGTATCACCTTCATTCCTTTTCTAAATGATCTGGTGCCTAAGTTCATGTGAATATCTATTTTAGTGGGAAACCACAGTTGAAAATTTTCTTGGAGCTCTAATGCAAAAGATTGATTAGACGAGTAGTCAAAACTCACTTTGCTCATGTGCTTCCATCATGTTTAGGCCACTGGGTGGAAGTAAAAACTCTGGTGGCTCTCTAACAATGGTGATCTGTCATTGGAAATGAAAGGGGCAGCTATCTATGTCTACTGCTCTCCCTCAATATCAACATTGTCACCTCAAAAATTATTTATGAAAAGACAGTTCTAAAATTTGTGATAAATATACAGTATGAGTCAGAGAATCTGTGGAATTCATTGCCACGCACCGCTGTGGAGCTGAGTAATTGGATAAATTTAAAGTGGAGGTAGATAGATTCTTGATTAGTAAGGGCGTCAAAGGTTACAAGGATTTATGTATCAACATCTCTGAGGTTCTTTCCCGAACCCAACAGATTGATACAATTACAAAGAAGGCACAGCGGTTATAGTTCATTAGGAGTCTGAGGGGAACTGGTATGTTAACAAAGACAATCGCAAATATCTACAGATGTATTGTGGAGAGCTTTCTACTGGCTGTATCACTGTCTGGTATGGAGGGACGACGGCACAGGTTAGGAAAAGGCTACAGAAAGTTCTATCATGGGCACGAGCCTCCATAGGTTTGAGGACAGCTTCAAAACGTGATCCCTCAACAAGGTGTCATCCATCACTAAGGACCTCCATCATCCAGGATATGCTCTCTTCTCATTGTTACCATCAGGGAGGAGGTACAGGAGCCAAAGACATCCTTTCTTTTTACACTACTTACTTAACTTAATTTTTTAAATATATATTTCTTACTACAATTCATAGTTTCATTATGTATTGCAATGTTCGCTGCCGCAAAACAACAAATATCATGACATATGCCAGTGATATTAAATCTGATTCTGATTCTGAGAAGGCAGGAGAATGGGGTTGAAAGGGATAATAAATCAGCAATGATGGAATGGAGAAGCAGACTCGATGGGTGGAATGACCTAATTCTGCTCCAATGTCTCAAGACCATAAAACCATAAGGTATAGGAGTAGAACTGGGCCATTTGGCCCTTCAAGTCTGTTCTGCCATTTCATCATGGCTGATCCAATTTTCCTCTCAGCCCCATTCTCTGCCTTCTCCCTGTATCCCTTCATGGCCTGACCTGTCAAGAATTTATCGACTTCTGCCTTAAATACACATAAAGATTTGGCCTCCACAACTGCCTGTGACAAAGAATTCCACAGATTCACCACTCTCTGGCTGAAAAAAACTCCTCCTCATCTCTGTTCTAAAAGGATTCCCCTCTATTCTGAGGCTGTGTCTCCAGGACTTAGACTCAACCACCATAGGATACATCCTCTCTGTGGTGAACTACATATACCTGTCTGGACACCCCCCTGCTGACTGCTCCTGTGGCTCCTACCACAGACCCCGGTATAAAGGTGATTGAGGTCTGAGCCCGGCCTCTCAGTCTCCAGGATGTAGTATGGAGGTCAACCACTGCTTGTTCCTCCTTCCAGTCAATAAAAGCCGATATCTAGCCTTTACGTCTCAGAGAGAGTTATTGATGGTGCATCACTTTTATTGACTGGAAGAAAGAACAAGCAGTAGTTGACCACCATGCTACATCCTGGAGACTGAGGCCGGGCTCAGACCTCAATCACCTTTATACCGGGGTCTGTGGGAGGAGCCACAGGAGCAGTCAGCAGGGGGTCTGTGGGAGGAGCCACAGGAGCCGTCAGCAGGGGGTCTGTGGGAGGGGCCACAGGAGCAGTCAGCAGGGATCTGTGGGAGGAGCCACAGGAGCAGTCAGCAGGGTCTGTGGGAGGAGTCACAGGAGCAGTCAGCAGGGGGTCTGTGGGAGGGGCCACAGGAGCAGTCAGCAGGGGGTCTGTGGGAGGGGCCACAGGAGCAGTCAGCAGGGATCTGTGGGAGGAGCCACAGGAGCAGTCAGCAGGGGTCTGTGGGAGGAGCCACAGGAGCAGTCAGCAGGGGTCTGTGGGAGGAGTCACAGGAGCAGTCAGCGGGGGGGGGGTCTGTGGGAGGAGCCACAGGAGCAGTCAGCAGGGTCTGTGGGAGGAGCCACAGGAGCAGTCAGCAGGGGTCTGTGGGAGGAGCCACAGGAGCAGTCAGTGGGGGTCAGTGGGAGGAGCCACTGGAGCTGTCAGCAGGGGTCTGTGGGAGGAGCCACAGGAGCAGTCAGCAGGGGTCTGTGGGAGGAGCCACAGGAGCAGTCAGCAGGGTCTGTGGGAGGAGCCACAGGAGCAGTCAGCAGGGGTCTGTGGGAGGAGTCAGCAGGGGTCTGTGGGAGGAGCCACAGGAGCAGTCAGCGGGGGTCTGTGGGAGGAGCCACAGGAGCAGTCAGCAGGGGGTCTGTGAGAGGAGCCACAGGAGCAGTCAGCAGGGGTCAGTGGGAGGAGCCACAGGAGCAGTCAGCAGGGGTCAGTGGGAGGAGCCACAGGAGCAGTCAGCAGGGGGTCTGTGGGAGGAGCCACAGGAGCAGTCAGCAGGGGTCTGTGGGAGGAGCCACAGGAGCAGTCAGCAGGGGTCTGTGGGAGGAGCCACAGGAGCAGTCAGCAGGGGGTCTGTGGGAGGAGCCACAGGAGCAGTCAGCAGGGGACGTGTCCAGACAGGTATATGTAGTTCACCACATTCACCCCCCCTTTGTTTTAAAAAGAGTCCCCATGTGGCGAAGTTTCTTACAAGTATATTTACAGGTTAAGTCTATCAGGTGGTCGAATCAGTCGCTGCGATCTATGTAGCTCTGGCTGTGATTGCACAGGTGCCGGTGGTGGTGATTGCACAGGTGCCGGTGGTGATGATTGCACAGGTGCCGGTGGTGATGATTGCACAGATGCTGGTGGTGGTGATTGCACAGGTGCCGGTGGTGATTGCACAGGTGCCGGTGGTGATTGCACAGGTGCCGGTGGTGGTGATTGCACAGGTGCCGGTGGTTGTGATTGCACAGATGCTGGTGGTGGTGATTGCACAGGTGCCGGTGGTGATTGCACAGGTGCCGGTGGTGATTGCACAGGTGCTGGTGGTTGTGATTGCACAGGTGCCGGTGGTGATTGCACAGATGCCGGTGGTGATGATTGCACAGGTGCCGGTGGTGATGATTGCACAGGTGCCGGTGGTGGTGATTGCACAGGTGCTGATGGTGGTGATTGCACAGGTGCCGGTGGTGATTGCACAGATGCCGGTGGTGGCGATTGCACAGATGCCGGTGGTGTTGATTGCACAGGTGCCGGAGGTGATTGCACCGGAGACGGTGGTTGTGCTGGTTCCAGCCTAACTGGAGGTGTACCACTCTCAAAGCCCTCAGACGGTGCCTGGGCTTCTTTTCCTATTACGCCCAATGGGTCCCTCACTACGCAGACAAGGCCCGCCCCCGGTCAAGTCTACCACTTTTCCCCTCTCTGCCGAGGCCCGCGCGGCCTTCAGCCGCATTAGAGGGGACATTGCCAAAGCAACAATGCATGCGGTGGACGAGACCATTCCCTTCCAAGTAGAGAGTGACGCCTCCGATTTCGCGCTTGCTGCTACCCTCAATCAGGCAGGCAGGCCAGTAGCATTCTTTTCTCGTACCCTTCAAGGCTCTGAAATTCGGCACTCCGCGGTGGAGAAAGAAGCCCAGGCCATAGTGGAAGCTATTAGGCACTGGAGGCACTATCTCGCCGGCAAAAGGTTCACCTTGCTGACCGACCAGCGCTCGGTTGCGTTCATGTTCAGCAACCAACAGCGGGGCAAAATCAAAAATGATAAAATTTTGCGGTGGAGAATAGAACTCTCCGCCTACAACTATGATATTAGATAGATAGATAGATAGATAGATAGATACTTTATTCATCCCCATGGGGAAATTCAACTTTTTTCCAATGTCCCATACACTTGTTGTAGCAAAACTAATTACATACAATACTTAACTCAGTAAAAAAATATGATATGCATCTAAATCACTATCTCAAAAAGCATTAATAATAGCTTTTAAAAAGTTCTTAAGTCCTGGCGGTAGAATTGTAAAGCCTAATGGCATTGGGGAGTATTGACCTCTTCATCCTGTCTGAGGAGCATTGCATCGATAGTAACCTGTCGCTGAAACTGCTTCTCTGTCTCTGGATGGTGCTATGTAGAGGATGTTCAGAGTTATCCATAATTGACCGTAGCCTACTCAGCGCCCTTCGCTCAACTACCGATGTTAAACTCTCCAGTACTTTGCCCACGACAGAGCCCGCCTTCCTTACCAGCTTATTAAGACGTGAGGCGTCCCTCTTCTTAATGCTTCCTCCCCAACACGCCACCACAAAGAAGAGGGCGCTCTCCACAACTGACCTATAGAACATCTTCAGCATCTCACTACAGACATTGAATGACGCCAACCTTCTTAGGAAGTACAGTCGACTCTGTGCCTTCCTGCACAAGGCATCTGTGTTGGCAGTCCAGTCTAGCTTCTCGTCTAACTGTACTCCCAGATACTTGTAGGTCTTAACCTGCTCCACACATTCTCCATTAATGATCACTGGCTCCATATGAGGCCTAGATCTCCTAAAGTCCACCACCATCTCCTTGGTCTTGGTGATATTGAGACGCAGGTAGTTTGAGTTGCACCATATCACTAAGTCCTGTATCAGTTTCCTATACTCCTCCTCCTGTCCATTCCTGACACACCCCACTATGGCCGGCCTGTACCGGCCTGGAAGGCTCAATGAGCCCCCTGATGCCCTATCCCGGGGAGTGTGTGCTAGCGCATAGCTTGACCAGCTATACACCCTCCATGCACATCTTTGCCATCCGGGGGTCACCCGATTTTACCATTTCGTGAAAGCCTGGAACCTGCCGTACTCCCTTGAGGACATCAGGACGATGACCAGGGACTGCCAAGTCTGCACTGAGTGCAAACCGCACTTCTACCGTCCTGAAAAGGCGCAACTTATCAAGGCCACCCACCCCTTTGAGCGACTGAGTGTTGACTTTAAGGGCCCCCTTCCCTCCCCCGACCGCAATGTCTACTTTCTCAATATTATCGACGAGTACTCGCGGTTCCCCTTTGCCATCCCCTGCCCCGACACCACTACCACGTCCGTCATAAAAGCCCTGCGCCAGCTCTTCACTCTGTTCGGATATCCCTGCTATATCCACAGTGATAGAGGGTCCTCCTTTATGAGTGACGAGCTGCGCCGGTACCTGCTGGCTAGGGGCATTGCTACTAGTCGGACCACGAGTTACAATCCCCGGGGGAATGGACAGGTGGAGAGAGAGAATGCCACAGTGTGGAAGGCCACACTTTTAGCCCTTAAGTCAAAAGGGTTGCCGGTCTCTCAATGGCAGGAGGTCCTCCCTGAGGCACTCCACTCTATCCGCTCCCTGTTATGTACGTCCACCAATGCCACCCCTCACGAGCGCCTATTCTCTTTTCCCAGGAAGTCTGCCACTGGGACCACCCTACCAGCTTGGCTGATGTCCCCAGGGCCAGTGCTGCTCCGGAAACATGTGAGGAGCAATAAATACTCCCCGCTGGTCGAGAGGGTTCACCTTCTACATGCGAACCCCCAGTATGCCTACGTGGTCTTACCTGATGGGCGGGATGACACGGTCTCCATCCGCGACCTGGCGCCTGCAGGAGCAGCAGACCACTACCCCGAACACTCCACGGTAACTATGAACCCTGTACCTGAGGTGACACCGCGCACACCGAGCCCTACACAGACTCCTCACAACACTCCTATACCGGGCGTCTCATATGCGCATATACCAGGCGCCTCGCACACGCGTGAGGGTTCACTGACGCCTAGTGGGCTGACACCTCCAGTTAGGCCGGAACCAGCACAACCACCGGCACCTGTGCAATCACCACCACCGGCACCTGTGCAATCATCACCGGCACCTGTGCAATCACCACTGGCATCTGTCCAATCACCACCACCGGCATCTGTGCAATCACCACCACCGGCATCTGTGCAATCACCACCGGCACCTGTGCAATCACCACCACCGGCATCTGTGCAATCACCACCACCGGCACCTGTGCAATCATCACCACCGGCACCTGTGCAATCACCACCGGCACCTGTGCAATCATCACCACCGGCATCTGTGCAATCACCACCACCGGCACCTGTGCAATCACCACCACCGGCACCTGTGCAATCACCACCACCGGCATCTGTGCAATCACCACCGGCACCTGTGCAATCACCACCACCGGCACCTGTGCAATCACCACCACCGGCACCTGTGCAATCACCACCGGCACCTGTGCAATCATCACCACCGGCACCTGTGCAATCACCACCGGCACCTGTGCAATCATCACCACCGGCACCTGTGCAATCACCACTGGCATCTGTGCAATCACAGCCGGTGCTACGTAGATCGCAGCAACAGATTCGACCACCTGATAGACTTAACCTGTAAATATACTTGTAAGAAACTTCGCCACATGGGGACTCTCTTTTAAAACAAAGGGGGGGTGAATGTGGTGAACTACATATACCTGTCTGGACACGCCCCCTGCTGACTGCTCCTGTGGCTCCTCCCACAGACCCCGGTATAAAGGCGATTGAGGTCTGAGCCCGGCCTCTCTGTCTCCAGGATGTAGTATGATGGTCAACTACTGCTTGTTCCTTCTTCCAGTCAATAAAAACCGATATCTCACCTTTATGTCTCAGAGAGAGTTATTGATGGTGCATCACTCTCCATATCCACTCTATCAAGTCCTTTCACTGTTCAATAGGTTTCAATGAGATCACCCCTCATTCTTCTGAATTCTAGTGAATACAGGCCCAGAGCCATCAAAATCTCTTCATACAACAAGCCGTTCAATCCTGGAATCATATTCGTGCACCTCCTTTGAAGTCTCTCTAGTTTCAGCACATCCTTTCTAAAATAAAGAGCCCAAACCTGCTCACAATACTCCAAGTGAGGCCTCACCAGTGCTTTTAAAAAGTTGCAACATTACATCCTTGCTTTTATATTCTAGTTCTCTTGAAATAAATGCTTACATTGCTATTGCCTTCCTCGCCACAGACTGAACCTGCAAATTAACCTTTAGGGAATCCTGCACAAGCACTCCCAAGTTCCTTTGCAACATGACATTCTGTTTATGTTGGCCTCCTCCAATACACTGGTGTTAGTACGTCTCTTCTTCCAGCTGGTTCTCAAAATAATTCATCAGGATCTTTGGTGGATTGTCCAGGTCTTTCAGGTGTCTAGAGTAGGTGGTCCATGATTCAGCACACCTACGTCTAGACCATGGCAACTGCCCTCGGCAACACTTTTAGTCTGTCGACCCACGGGAAGTAAAAGCCTGTGCTATCATCCATTGAACTTTATTACTATTATTTTATTTTCTTTCTACCAAATAGAATATGCCAAATATACTACTGGCAAGCCTCAACTAAAAAAAATAAATTACTGAGCCCTAACGCCTAATGGGCTGGAATTTAAATGTTAGCCTGTGGTTCAGAGTTCAGTGAACCCAGCATTAGAACCAACAACCTGCCCAGTGACTTCACCTCATATGAAATTACTTTTATGCAAATCTCAAATTGTGCAAATTAAACTGTGTCAGAGGCAGAAAATTCCACAGTGTTGGGAATAAGGTGCCAGATCCATCTTAATTTATTCAGCTATTTCATTTGATGACATTCAATTCCCTGCCTTTGGACCAGTTTGATCCCTACACTTTGGATGTGCACTAATTGAACTTGTCTGTTGCAAACGGAAAAGTACATTTTATTTTTCCAGCACTGACTCTGATTTCAAACATTCTTTAACCCTTAATGGTCGCATCGCCATCTGGGCAGATGGACCCATGCACAGGATAGGAAAAAGCTGCAAAGGGTTGTAAACTCAGCCAGCTCCACCATGGGCACCAGGCTCCTACCATTGAGGACATCTTCAAAAGGCGATGCCTCAAAAAGGGGCATTGGTGGTGATGATGGGGCATTTAAGAAACTCTTAGATAGGCACATGAATGATAGAAAATGGAGGGTTAGGTCGAAGAGAATGGTTAGATTGACCTTATAGTAGGTTAAACGATCAGCACAACATCAAGGGCTGAAGGGAATTGGTTATAATGTTCTACATTTATCATTAAGGACCTCACCTCCAAGGAAAGCCCTTTTCTCATTGCTGCCATCAAGGAGGAGGTACAGGAGCCTGAAGACACACATTCAACATTTTAGGAATAGCTTCTTTGCTTCCACGATCAGATTTCTGAACGGTTTATGAACCAATGAAAACTACCTCACTGTTTTGTTCTTTTTTGGCACTACTTTTTAAATGTATTTCTTGTTGCAAAGTAGTATCTTTTTCATGTATTGCACCCTACTGCTGCCACAAAACAACAAATTTCACATTTTGTCTGCGATAATAAACCTGATCCTGATGCTTATTCTGATCCACCTTGATCTATTATTACAGAACTGAAATGTTCTGTATATAAAGTTACTAGAGTACTGTGCAATAGTCTTAGGCACCCTAGCTATATATATGTGCCTAAGACTCTTGCACAGCACTGCGGTAATTTTATGTATTACACTGTACTGCTGCCACAAAAAAATAAATTCCATGACATATGTGAGTGATGATAAACCTGATTCTGATATGGGTCTCAATTGCGGACCAAGAGTGGCAAGGGGGCAGGGAGAGGGGAATCATGGTTGGGAAAAGGGGAAGGGAGAGGTGAGGGAGCAGAGAGGCATTCTGTAATGATCAGTAAACCAATTGTTTCTAATCAAATGACCCTGCCTGGTATTACATCAATAATGCAGAGGCCAGCTTGTAATTGAATGGGGAGGGTTTTGATGAAAGTGGGTTTAGTGCCCTTTTGAGGAGGGGGCACTAACTCTGTTTCCTCTTCTACCATTGCTGCTTGACCTGCTGAGCACTTTCTCCATTTTCTGTTGAAACTTCTAAGGCTTGAAACATCCAAGACTCATTCTGGTCAATTGGGGTTTTCCAAAAATCTTCTGTTTTCATTTC
Organism: Hemitrygon akajei; assembly: GCF_048418815.1. Classification (NCBI taxonomy): domain Eukaryota; kingdom Metazoa; phylum Chordata; class Chondrichthyes; order Myliobatiformes; family Dasyatidae; genus Hemitrygon; species Hemitrygon akajei. Next base: position 17,969,877 of record NC_133126.1, read on the forward strand.
ACATTTTCAGCCTTTGCAGTTTTATTTGATTTCCTGTCATCTTATGAGTTTAAGGTGAGGGGAGGAAAATTTAAAGTAGATTTGTGAAGCAATGTTTTTTTTAAACACAGAGAATGCCAGGTGATTAGATCACACTGCCAGGTTAGGTTGAAGAGGCATATACAATTGTAACATTTAGGAGGTATTTAAACAGGTACATGAACAGGCAGGGAGTGGAGGTAGGTGAAATTACTTAGATTGGAGTTATGGTTGGTACTGACATAGTGGGCTGTGGGGCTTGCTGTGCTGTACCATTCTAGAATATGTTATTGTCATTGCTCAAGACAATGAGATTGAAATGCTACTCTAGTCCATGTAAAACAGATATTTACAATGCGTGCAGTACAGCTTAATTTAAAAAATCCTATATCTCCATGTAATAAGTGACTTCAAAAGTCCTAAATTCTATTTTTTTTCAATCTAACCTCGCTGATGAAAAACCTCATCTCTGGATTCTAAAAACTTCAAGTTTCCAATGTTAGGTATAAATAATGTTCAGCAAATTATCCTTTGATAACTAAAAAAAATTCAAAATTCAAGTTTCAAAATTGTTTAATGTTATTTCTAGTTCACAATTGTAAAGAAGAATGAAATAATCCAATGCAGTACAAAAATACAATAAGGGAAATATTATAAAGAAAAACACAATAAATATAAATACTTAAAATATGCAAATGCATCATACATAAATCTTGCCCAGGCATTAAAGAAAGATTTTCTTTTATATAGCTTTGATCTCAGTGCCTCATAATGGAATGAGAATTTTTGTTGATAAGTAGTTACTATTGTAATTTAACTCTAATTCTGGGTGACATACTAGCATATCACTGAAGGACTGTCCTATAGTTAGATCATCTGCTTGAGGTAGGACATTAATCCAAGACACCATCAGCCCTCTCAAATCAATATGAAATTACTTCAAAGCAATTTTCTCTGTTGTTCTTCCTTCCATAATTACTGTTCATGCTGAGCGAGCTTTCACAAGCACAAGATAATAACCAGATATTATATGGGGCAACCAACAGTCTATTGGAGGAAATCAAATCACAAACAAGAGAAAATCTGCAGGTGCTGGAAATCCAAACAACACCAAAATGCTGGAGGAATCAGCAGGTTCCACTGGGCAACTCTACTGGAGGAATTCAGTGGGTCGAGCAGCATCTGTGGGTGGAAATGAATCATTGCATTTTCAGGTCAAAGCAATGCATCAAGACTGAGAGAGGGGGAGTGGTGAGAGAGGATACCAAGGTGATTGGTGAACTGAGGAAGGCAGTAAAATGAGAAGTAGGTGGAGCCAGAAAGGGAAAGGGTTGTGAGTTGGGAAATAGTGGCAGGTGAACGTTAGACAGAGAGAGGCAAGGAGAAAAAGAAATGAGAGGTGGATAGAGTGAGGTGGAGGAAGAGGAAGTGTTAAGTTTGGAGAAAACTGCTACAGCAGGAACACAAAGGGCTCCCAGTGCCAGAATCCGAGGTGACGATTGGAACTTGGGGGAGAAGTGAACCAGAACCAGATAGGGTAAGGTTGGGGAAAGCCTGTGGATGAGCTAGTTGTGCCATGGGTGGATGAAACCAGGAAGGAGAGGTGGTTGATGATCAGTGAGGGAAATCTGCAGGTATTAGAAGAGGATCTTGGAGGCAGGTTGGGAGAGAAGAGTTAATCTACTTTTTGGGGGGTTTGAGAAGTTGGTTGGAGTAACCTGTAAGAAAAAGGTGCTCCACATTTTGTGTTCAACTCTGTGAGTAGAATTTCAGCTCTTTACCTTGTGACTCAAAGACAGGAGTGTCACAATTGAATCAAATCCTCAATCAAAGTAAGAGGTCATGTAATATTATAGCAGTGAATAGAGTGGGATCCAGGGGGTCAGGCCTGTTGTCTGCTTTCCTGTGTCATAAGTGAATTGAATTTGTTTCGTTCTAATATCCTAAGTCACAATCTTATGAAATGAAAAGAACAGGTCTGACTTGTTGATGCAACCATTGTGAGATGTTTGGTTTGTCTGGACTCAAAAGAGTTGATCCTTCACCCCACAACACTCATTTAAGAACCTATTGCTTGACAAGGATGTGTCAGGAAATGTAGAGGACCTTGACCCAAAAGCAGAGCAGCAGAAATAATTCAATGATGAGTGGCAAATTTAATAACAGACTGTAAAGATAAAAAGATACATCAGACCACAAAATGAGAGCAAACAGATACTAAACACCTGAGGCAACAAAGTAACTGAAGTCCATGAGCAAATGGTTCAATGGGTGGACCAGGACAGCTGGGTTTAAATAGGCTGCAGGTGATGAGTTGGAAATGAATGGCAGGTGACTCCTGTTAGCTGGCTGGAGACTGGGAGTGCCTGCCTGACAGGGTGAGTAAAAGAAAGAAGATGTGGTGCCAGAGAAACTTCCTGTGGAAAGCTCCTCAATGCCCCTTGCTCTTTGGCTTGTCTTCGAGGGGTTAACACACCATTTTCTGTTCATTCTTTCTCAGCCTCCCATTATTTTATATTTCCACTCCAAAGAAAACAAACACAGTCTAGGCTGATGGTTGACTACAGTTCTGGCATCCTCTGCTCCTTCTCCAGTGCTATAACATCCTCCTTATAAAGAGATTCTGGAACTATAAACAGAACCATAGCAGTGGACAAACTGTTGCTTTATACAATTCCAGCGTTGCCTCCCTGCTCTTACAGTGCACTCAATTCCTCAGTCAATAAAGGCAACCATCCCATACATCACCTTGACCACCTCAGCTCCCTACCATTTTCAGGATACAGTGGTTAAGCATCCTAAGATCCCTCTGTTCCTCCTGACTTCTACCTATCCTATACTATTTATTGCTATCTAAAGTCACAAGGCCCCTGTGCCTCACTAGGCTGAGATGCTATTTGTTACTTTATTTCTGGCACATACAGAAGGATCCCCCTGGAAAAGATCCCTCAAAATATCTGGACTACACAACCAGGGCACTTCCTTTCCTTTATATGAACACATGTGAAGTAAGTCAGATTCAGAATCAGAATCACATTATTGCCAAATGATTGTGGTTCATTTCCAAGCATAAAACACAGGAAAATACCCTAACAGACAGCACAATACAACCAACAATTTACAAAACAATAGTGCAAACAGCCATGAGCGAGCAACAATTAGCAGAACAGTCACATATAGAAACATCATTAATCAAACTTATAAATGCTTTTAACATATGAACAGATTTAGTCATTATCGACAGAACGAGGAGAGCAGGAAAGACCGTTTAGCAGATGTTGTGCAGGGACATTTAGGGTACTACACCTGAGTGAGTTTTGTTGAGAAGCTACAGGAAAGAAGCTTCAGAGGTAACATGTAGCTCTGGTGGTGATGGATTTGTAGCATCTCTCTGATGGCAGTTTGGTCAAATGATGACTGCTGAGGAGGGAGGAGTCAGCAGTGATTTTTTTTCAGCTCTTTTCTTCGCTCTGGCGATGAACAGGTCTTCTAAGGTCGGAAGTGAGAGTCAATGATCTGCTTGGCTGAGTGGACCGCTCACTGCAGCCTGGACTTGGAGAGGGAGCAGGTGGCGGGAAATCAAGCAGTGATCGAGGTCATCACAACTCGCTCAATGACGACTGAGTAAATATTATCCGGGTACACCCCAGGATGTATGAGAGGTCGAGCATGTTAGAAGCAGAAAGGTGTAAATCATTTCTGAAACCTAAGAGTCCTGATGAAGAGTCTCAGCCCAAAATGTTGACTATTTATTGATTTCCATAGATGCTGATAAGTTCCTCCTGCATTTCGTGAGTTGCTCTGGATTTCCAGCAGCTGCAGAATCTCTTCTGCTTATATCTTAAACCTATCCTATTTCTCATTCCAGCTGGTCCTGGAACTCAAGGGATCAGTACAATGCACTATTATGACATGATACAACCAATCAAAACCATGTAACGACTCTGTGTACGTGATGCATGAAACTGTACAATGCAATACGGTAGTTAAGTTACTAGACTACTAGTCAAAGCCAGATTTTATAAACTTGCATCCTATAGTGGAACTTGCAAATTTAAAATCAAATAATAAAATAAGCCACTCAAAGTTCAAAGATCACAGTAAATGAACTTTGTGCCTCCTGTACCTAATAAGGTGGCCTCTGAGTTTATGTTTGTGGTCTTCTGCTGCTGTAGTTTTACTCCGAAGTTCGACATGTTGTCCATTCAAAGATGCTCTTCTGCACACCACTGTTACAACATGGGGTTGCTATGGTTATTCTCAGCTTCCTGTCAGCTGGTGCCAGTCTGACCATTCTGCTCTGGCCTCTCTCATCAACAAGACATTTTCACCCACAGAACTGCCACTCACTGGAGTTTTTCTTTGTTTTTTTTGTTTCTCGCACCAGCCTCTGTAAAATATAGGAACTGGTGTGTGTGAAAACCGCAGGAGATCAGTGAGTTCTGCCATCAACAATCATTCCACAGTCACTTAGATCACATTTCAGAATCAGAATCAGGTTTATTATCACTGGCATGTGACATGAAATTTGATAACTTAGCAGCAGCAGTTCAATGCAATACATAATATAGAAGAAAAAAATAAAAATATGTAAGTAAATTAATTATAGTATATGTAGATTGAATAGATTAAAGATTGTGCAAAAACAGAAATAATATATATCTTTAAAAAATGGAGGTAGTATTGATGGGTTCAATGTCCATTTAGGAACGAGATGGCAGAGGGGAAGAAGCTGTTCCTGAATTACTGAGTGTGTGCCTTCAGGCTTCTGTACCTCCTACCTGGTGATAACAATGAGAAAAGGGCATGCTGGGAGTCTATAATAATGGATGCTACCTTTCTGAGACACCACTCCTCGAAGGTGTCCTGGGTACTTTGTAGGCTAGTACTCAAGATGGAGCTGACTAAATTTATGACCCTCTGCAGCTTCTTTCGGTCCTGTGCTGTGGCTCCCACCATACCAGACAGTGATACAGCCTGTCAGAATGCTCTCCATGGTACATCTGTAAAAGTTCTTGAGTGTTCTTGTTCTTTTCTTTCTTCCTCAATCTTTTTTATTGAGTGTTCTTGTTGACATACTAAATTCCTTCAAACTCCTAATGAAGTATGGTTATTGCCTTGCCTTCTTTATAGCGACATCAGTCTATTGGGACCAGGTTAGATCCTCAGAGATCTTGACACCCAGGAACTTGAAACTGCTCACTCTCTCCACTTCTGATCCCTCTATGAGGATTGGTATGTGCTCCTTCATCTTATCCTTCCTGAAGTCCACAATCAGCTCTTTGGTCTTACTGATGTTGAGTGCCAGGTTGTTGCTGCGACACCACTCCACAAGTTGGCATATCTCACTCATGTACGCCCTCTCGTCACCACCTGAGTTTCTACGAACAAAGGTTGTATCATCTGCAAATTTATAGATGGTATTTGAGCTATACCTAACCACACGGTCATGGGTATAGAGAGAGTAGAGCAGTGGGGTAAGCACACACCCCTGAGGTGCATCAGTATTGATCGACAATGAGGAGGAGGTATTATAACCAATCCACACAGATTGTGGTCTTCCGGTTAGGAAGTCGAGGATCCAATTGCAGATTAACCTACAGAAGCTCAGGTTATGTAACTTATCAATCAGGATCATGGGAATGATGGTGTTAAATGCTGAGCTATAGTCGATTATCAGCATCCTGACATAGTTGTTTTTTATTGTCCAGGTGGTCTTTGGTCTTGTGAAGAGCCATTGAGATTGCATCTCCCGTTGACCTATTGTGGCAAAGGCAATTTGCAATGGGACCAGGTCCTTGCTGAGGCAGGAGTCAATTGAGCCATGACCAACTCTCAAAGCATTTCATCACTGTAGATATGTGTGCTAGTGGGCAATAGTCATTAAGGCAGCTCACATTAGGCAGTGGTATAATTGGTGCCTTTTTTAAGCAAGTGAGAACTTTCAGCCATAGCAGTGAGAGGTTGAAAATGTCCTTGAATACTCCCGCCAGTTGGTTGACACATTTTCAGAGTGTTACCAGGTACTCCATCGGGACCTTCCACCTTGTGAGGGTTAAAGACGGACTAACTTCGGCCTCTGAGACAGAGATCACAGGGTCACCGGGTGCAGCAGGAATATTCACAGCTGTAGTTATATTCTCCCTTTCAAAGCGTACGTAGAAGGCGTTGAGTTTATCTGGTAGTGAAGCATTGCTGTCATTCACACTATTGTGTTTCACTTTGTTGGAAGTAATGTCTTGCAAACCCTGTCAGAGTTGTTGTACATCAGATGCCGCCTTGAACTTAATTTGAAGTTGTCTCTTCGCCCTTGAAATAGCCCTCCGCAAGTCATACCTGGTTTTCTGGTACATACCTGGGTCACCAGACTTGAATGCCACAGAACTAGCCTTCAACAGATGATGTAGCCCCTGGTTCATCCACGGCTTTTGGTTTGGGAATGTACAGCAAGTCTTTGTGGGCACACACTCATCCACACAGGTTTTAATGAAGTTGGTAACAATGCAGCATTCGCATCATTTCTTCCCCCATTCTGATGTTTGGTTTGAACAACAACTGAACCTCTTGACCACATCTGCATGGTTTTATGCACTGAATGGTTGCCACGTGATTGGTTGACTGGATACTTGCACTAATGAGCAAGCATGCCTAATAAAGTGACTATGGAGTGTACATGTCAGCAAAAAATACTGAGATTCATTTTCAAAGATTCAAAGTACATTTATTATCAAAGTATGTATGCAGTATACAAGATTTGACTTCCCACAGACAGCCATGAAGCAAAGAAATACCATGGAACCCAATCAAAGAAAACATCACACACCCGACCCACAAAAAAGAGAACAAATCATGCAAATGGCAAAAAAACAAGTGAAAAACACACAGAACATAAAACATCAAACCAAAGAGTCTTTGAAGCAGTCTGGGAATGTTCAGTTTAGTTTTTTCTTGCAGGCATTCACCATAGAACGAATAACCACAATGGCAACAAGAAAAATGCAACAAAGACTGACAATCAACAACAGTCTGTCAAAATACTAAAGAAGTAACAATAATATATCAGCGAGTAAATAAATAATACTGAGATCATGAGTTTTAGAAACCTTGAAAGTGATCCAGAGATTGTAGAATTAATTCATAGTTGAATGTGAATAGGAGTGACCATGGAACTGCTCGAGTGTTGGAAAAATGCACCTGGTTCATTATTGTTCTTCAGAGAAGGGAATCTGCTAGCTTTATGGTGTCTGGGTTATGTTTGACTCCAGAACCACAACAAAGTGATTGACTCATATAACCCTCTGAAAAGCCTGGCAAGGCCAGCTCCAAGGCAATTCATGCTGACTCCCAGTGATGCTGAGTGAATAAATGTTTAAAAATTACCATATGGCTCATTGCTTAACATCTCTCCGTAGGACTAGAAATTACTATTCACTGCAATCCAAGTGAAAACATTACATCCTTTGGCAATCAAAATAAATAATCTTTTCCTGTGTAATACAGCCTCTAGCCATTATAACTTCCCTTTACAGGTCTGTGAGGAGCATACTGGCAGGCAATGAGATGAAAGCTGATACTAGGTGTGAAAGTAGAGTCAGTATGAATCAGAAATTCGAGTGGGTCTGTCTGAGTCCATTCATCCTTCACAAAGATAGCTCCCCATCTGTAGCTAAGCAGCCTTGACTCTTGGGTCGACAAATCTAATATTCAGCCTATTCCCATCTTAGACCACATACCAACTGCTTCATAAATGCCACATGACAATTTCATCCAAGTAAGGGCTTCACCCACCCTCCTCCCCAATCTCCAGAGCAATTCTTCTTCACTCGTCTAAAATGGCTTACTGATTCCCCACGGTTTGTTACTTGACATAACACTTTCAGTCTCCTGCAGTTCAGAGCCATAAGCTACATAAAGAACACAATAATTCCTGTCCAGAATAATCTTTATAGGCCTCAATCTTATTCCTAACTTGGCCCTTCCTCCCCACACCCCCCGCCCCCAATCTGGGTTACTAAATACGGGTTTGAACAGCTCTTCTTAAAACCTGCTCCAGTTATGAACTGTATAGGGAGAAATATTCTTTCTAATCTCAAAGGCGTTATATTTGCACATGTCATGCTTTGACTTTAAGTCACTAAGCCACTTATCTCGACACTCATTAAAACAAAATTTGCATTAATAGCATTGAAAAATCTTCACAGTGGAAAAATGCTGGAGGCAACATGGAGCTCTACTGACGTTAGGTAAATGATAATCAAATCCTTTGCATACCTTTGATAGTTGTGTGAGACAACTTGGCAGAAAAAATAACATGCTACACTTCACTGGCTGATTAATATTTTGGTTAGGATTTCTGTTGTTTGAGGTGAATTGTTTGGAAGCTTAGCATGGCACATTGTTTACAGTTCCATTATACACGAAGGACATCTTCCCTCATATAATGAGATCACTCGAGTCGAGTATGATGCTCTCCAATTGGTGGGTCTTCAGGTGGCTGTAAAGGCTGATCTGAAACCACACATTCTGCCCTTAACAGTGAACACCTGTATGTGATCTTGTTTAGACAGCCACCACATGGTCCTTGACAGATCAAGGTCAGGGTCCAATGGCATGGAATGGAAAATGACTGCCAACCCTTCACCACTGCAGCCTTCCTCCACCCTCACTGCCATTGCGATGTGTCTTGTCTCGTCTTGTCTATACTGCACCAACCACCACCACTGGGCTATAAACTTGCAGGGACAGCGTGTGGTTAAGTGCCTTGCTCAAGGACACACACACTGCCTCGGCTGAGGCTCGAACTAACGACCTTCAGATCGCCAGCCCAAAGCCTTAACCACTTGGCCACGCGCCAACATGCGTCTTCACCTTCCACCAGCTTCACTGTTGAAGTCTTGGCAGGAGTGCTCTTTGTCTGGGACCTCCCCCTGACATTCTCACCATGGGTGATCCTACCAGGAGCTAAACCCCAAACAACATCGTCCTTGGGATCTTAGGGACTCACGAGCCTTTCCATCATGACGAGCTGATGATCCTTGGAGAAGCCGTCCCTTTAACATTAGTATGTCATTTCTAGATTGGCACGAAGTAATCTCAGAGCTGGAGGAACCAGATTTCAGGTGCAGAGCTTGATAAACATGCACAAATATCCATTTACTTTGCTCAGGCAAAGGGGAAATTTATTTCTCACTCCCTTGCATACAGATTAGATAGAATTTGATTTCTGTTTGCTAATGACCTTGACATATTTTTAGTTTTGGGCTATTTTGAAAATTGCAAGACTTAGACATATGGGTCAGGCATATTATCATTAAAAGCTCCACATAATCACCTGTCAAATAGAAAAAGTAAATATGCATAAATTAACACTATAAACCAATGCTTTCAATTATTGTCTGAATTTGGCAATTATGTTACATTAAAAAGGACATGAAATATATATATATAGACAACCTCTGCACCTTGCCTGAGTTTATTAATCAAGTATGATCATTTTTTTGTGTCGATCTCTGAGTGTGAAGTAAAATCAGCATTTGGCTTTGTTTACCAATATTTTAAAAAATGACATTCAATATAAGCTTTCACCCCAAACATCAGAAAAGCTAAGAAATGTCCACAGATCTTTACTCCATGCACTTTTCTGTAAAGCACTGTATAATGAGAAGTCTGATTCTGGGAACAGACAATCCAGCACAATTGAATTGTGTCTGTCTTAAACCTAGTGTTTTATGATGGGGAGAAGAGGAGGTTAGAGACTGAGTCATACAGTGGATATTGTTTATAATCTGTCTTGGTGGGAAGGTTTTATTGTTGACTGTCAGGGCTTATGGTGGGCCAAATTCACTGCCGTTAATCTTTTCCCTGAGAAGCTTTTGGAAATTTTGGCCCCTCTGGGACTTCACATCTGAGAAGTTGTCAGAGAACATCGAAGAGTCATTAACATGAAGAAGTCAGCAGATGCTAGAAACCCAAAACAACACACACAAAATTGCTGGAGGAACTCAGCAAATCCAGGAGCATCTATAGAGGATGATAAATAGTCGACATTCCCTGCTGCGTTCCTCCAGCATATTGAGTGTATAGAGGAATCGTTGATCCATATGGAATAATGGAGAGTTGCATGTTGTTATGATCTTACTTAACCTGAGTCAGTGCTTTTAACTGATGTCATCAAGGAGTGTGTGGAAGAGGAACAGGTGAGTATCAAGACCTTAGGGAAACTTCATGGTGAATGGGGGGCTGAAGAAGTCTTAGGCACCCTAGCAACCACTGCCTTAAATATAGATAAAGACTTAGCCTCCACAGCTGCCTGTGGCAAAGAATTCCACGGATTCACCACTCTCTGGCTAAAGAAATACCTTCACATCTCCGTTCTAAAAGGACGCCCCTTTGTTCCTAGGCTATGTCCTCTGGTCTTAGACTCTACCACAATAGGAAACATCCTCTCCACATCCACTTTATCAAGGCCTTTCACCATTCCATAGGTTTCAATGAGGTCACCCCTCATTCTTCTGAATTCCAGTGAATACAGGCCCAGAGCCATCAAACGCTCTTCATATAATAAGCCATTCAATCCTGGAATAATTTTCGTGAACCTCCTTTGAACCATCATCCAGTTTCAGTTCATCCTTTCTAAGATGTGGGGCCCAAAACTGCTCACAATACTCCAAATGAAGCCTCACCAGTATTTTATAAAATCTCAACATTACATCCTTGCATTTATATTCCAGTCCTCTTGAAATGAATGCTAACATTGCATTTGTCTTCCTCAACACAGACTCAACCAGCAAATTAACTTTTTGGGAATCCTGTACAAGAAGTCCCAAGTCACTTTGCACCTCAGTTTTTTGTTTTTTCTCTCCATTTTGAAAATAGTTAACACTTTCATTTCTTCTACCAAAGTGCATGACCATACAGTTCCTGACACTGTATTCCATCTGCCACTTCTTTGTCCAAATTGTCTAAATCTTTCTGTCACCTCTCTACTCCCATAAACTACTTGCCCCTCTAAATACCTACATAACATCTGCAAACATTGCAACAAAACCTTAAATTCCATCATCAAAATCATTGGCATATAATATAAAAAAATCTGTCCCAACACACACTTGTGGAACACCACTAGTTATCAACGGCCAGCCAGAAAAGGATCCCTCTATTCCCACTCTTTGCCTCCTGCCAATCAGCCACTGCTTTATCCTTGCTAGAATCTCTCCTGTAATACCATGAGCTCATGAAGTGTTAAGCACCCTCATGTGTGGCACCTTGTGAAAGGAATTCAAAAATCCTTTTCCAATCTTTTTATTATTATTATTAATATCAACATAATAAGATTAATACATAGATAATGGGATTACAAACATACAAATTTAAACTGAACATGAAAGGATACATAAGCAATAGTTACAATATAAATGGGTCTTCCCAAATCATGGACGATACAAGTAACATATAAACAAAGCAAAACTAGGTATATCATAATATATATTAAAAAGGATTTCAAAAATCCAAGTACACAACATTAACTGATCTTCCTTTGTCTGTCCTGCTAGTTATTTCTTCAAAGAATTCCAACAGATTTGTCAGGCAAGATTTTCCCTTGAAACGATGCTGACTATGGCCTATTTTATCATGTGCCTCCATGTATCAGGAAACATCATCCTTAATAATTGACTCCAACTACTGAGGTCAGACTAATTGGCCTATAGTTTCCCTTCTTCTGCCTCTGTCCCTTCTTGAAGAGAGGTGTGACATTTACAATTTTCCAGTCTCTTGAAAGATCGTTGTAATGCCTCCACGATCTCTTCAGCCACGTCCTTCAGAACTCTGGGGTGAACACCAACTGGTCCAGATGACTTGTCTACCTTCAGACCTTTCATTTTCCTAAGAAACTTCACTCTAGTTATGGTAACTTCATACACTTCATGGCCCCCTTACACCTAGAACTTCCACCATACTGCTAGTGTCTTCCACAGTGAAGATTGATGCAAAACACTTACTCATTTTGTTCATCATTTTATGGTCCCTCATCACTACTACTCCAGCATCATTTTCCAGCAGTCCAATATCCACTCTTGCTTCCCTTTTACACTTTATGTATCTGAAGAAACTTTGGTATCCTCCAATATTACTGGCTAGCTTACCTTCGTGTTCCATCTTCACCTTCTTAATGACATTTTTTAGTTGCTTTCTGTTGGTATTTGAAAGCTTCCAATCCTCTATTTCTTCACTAATTTGCTCTATTATCTGCCTTCTCTTTGGCTTCTATGTTGGCTTTGACTTTTCTTGTTAGCCACGATTGTGTCATCTTGTCTTCAGAATACTTCTTCCTCTTTGGGATGTATATATCCGTGCCTTTTGAATTGCTTCCAGAAATTCCAGCCATTGCTGCTCTGCCATTATCCCTGCCAGTGTTCTTTACCAATCAATTCTGGCCAACTCCTCTCTCATGCCTCTGTAATTCCCTTTACTCCATTGTAATACTGATACATCTGACTTTAGCTTCTTCCCCTCAAATTTCTGGATGAATTTGATCATATTAAGATCACTTGTCCATATGGGTTCTTTTACCTTAAGCTCTCTAATCAATTCTGGTTCATTGCACAACACCCAATCCAGAACAGCTGATCTTCTAGTGGGCTCAGCCATGAGCTGCTCTAAAAAGCCAACTCGTAGGTACTCGAGAAACTCCCCATCTGTAATCTAGCACCAACCAAATTTCCCAATCTACCTGCATATTGAAGTCCCCCATTGCCCTTTGGGCATGCATTTTCTATCTCCTGTTGTAATTTGTAGGCAACATTCTTACTACTGTACTGTTTGGGGGTCTGTCATCTCCCATCAGGGTCTTTTTACCCTTGCAGTTCCTTAGCTCTAACCACAATGATTCAACACCTTCCGACCCCCTCTTTCTCATGCTCTAATGATCCAAAAATTTTATGCCCTCCCTCCTACACCAACTCCTTAGCCGCATATTAAACTGTAGAATCTTCCTAGTTCTAACCTCACTAGCACATGGCACAGTTAGCAATCCTGAGATCACAACCTTGGAGGTTCAGCTGTTTAACTTAGCAGCTAACTCCCTATGCAGAAGTTCATCACTCGTCCTGCCCATGTCATTGGTACCTACTTGGGCCAGGACTTCTGGCTGTTCACCCTCCCACTTAAGAATGCTGAGGACTCGATTTGAGAAATCCCGGACGCTGGCACTTGGGAGGCAACATACCATCTGGGAAACGCGTTCTCGCCCACAGAACCTTCTGTCCATTTGCCTAACTAACGAATCCTCCAGTGTGTCTCTTCTCCCCACCTCACCACCTCCTGCCCCGCCTCTGAGTCACAGAGGTAGACAGTGCCAGAGACCCGATGACTGTGACTTTCCTCTGTTAGGTCATTCCCCCACCCCTCCCTAACAGTATCCAAAGAGATAAACCTCTTAACCCTTTTCCCCTTCCTGACTGCACCTTGGGTGTAATTACCTCTCTATACATCCTATCACCTCTTTAGCCTTCCAAATAGCCAGAGTTCATCCAGTTCCACCTCCCACTCCTTAACGTGGTTGGTTAGAAGCTGCGGCTGGATGCACTTTGTGCAGTTGTAGTCATCAGGGACGCTGGAGATCTCACTGCCTTCCCACATTCCGCAAGAGGAGCATTTCACTATCCTGCCTGGCACCTCTACTGTCCGTAGCTGAGCAGATATAAAAAAGAGAAGGAAAAAAATACTTGGGTTTTTCTTTCCTTCATTTTCTCTGAGTAAAGCCTCTCTTTGATGAAACCTTGAAGAACCGAAGCCTCAGGATCACAACTCTGATGATGGCCGCTGAGCTTAGCCCTGCCTTGATTTAAGTTGCTCTCGCTAATCAGTCCCAGATGCTGATCGGTTGCTGGTCAAAGCCCTATCGCACTGCTGTGACCTGCCACTGCTGTCTTTACATCCTCGGACAGTGAACCTTCTCTCCAAACTTCCAATGTTCGGATTGGCAGCTGGTCAAAGCTCTGTTACTGGGTAATATCCTCTTAGCTGTTTCAATTTGATCACATCTCATTCTTCTAAACTCCAAGGAATATAGGTCCAACTCTTTTAGTAGATAGAACAATCTCTGATCCCAAGTGCAGTCCACTCACCATATTATAGTAATGCTATGATTAATCTAGAGAGGCTGCCAAGATGATTCACAGGGGACTGGGGGACTTAAATTACAAGCAGAGACTGCATAGGCTAGTTACTGGGCAGGTTGCTGGTTTACTGGTGTGTTCACAGAACATTGAACCGCAGGTCTAAATTCACTTCCACTAGGTGTTTTGGCTCTCGGAATTATTTTTGTTAGTTAAGGCTTAGCAGTGGTATTTTTGGCATTTTCTGTTTGATCGAAAGGTAATAAAAACAGTAATAAAGATCAGTGGAAGATAGCATAGGCTTCTACTTTCTGTAGGTTGATGGGGAAAATGTGTTGCCATGGGTGGTTGCCATGGTCTAGAAGGAAGTAATACTTGAAGGTCTCCTGCTCTGTGAATGAGACTTGGAAAAAAAGAGCCAAAGTCAATCCTCCAATTAGAACCATCTTCCTTCCCTTTCCCAACAATCTGCTGGTGCCTAAGTCCAAGTGGATGTCCTGGGGTGAAGGAGGCTAATAAGTTTATAACCCTTATCAAGGTTTATAATGCAATGAGAGGCATGGATAAATTAGTGTTTTTTTTTCCCCGAGGGATGACAATCTAAAACCAGAGGCCTTAGATTTAAAGTGAGACAGAAAAATTTAAAGGATCATAAGACCATAAGACATAGGAGGAGAATTAGGACACCTGGACTGAGTCTGCTCTGCAATTTCATCATGGCTAATTTATTATCCTTCTCAACCCCATTCTCCTGCCTTCTCCCTGTAATCTTTAATGCCCTTATTAATCAAGAACCCAGGGAACCCCAAGGGCAGTTTATCCACAGGGTGGTAGGGGTATGGAATGAGCTGCCAGAGGAAGTGATAGTGATAAAATTGTGTTTAAAATATGTTTGGACAGGTAGATGGGCAGAAAATGTTTGGAGAGATATGGGTCAAATGCAGACAAATGGGATTAGATCAGCACCCTAATTGATAATGACAAGTTAGGCTAAGGGACCTGCTTTCATGATGTACAACTCTATAACTCTAAGATCTACCACAGTGAATCCCTCCAGACTGTCTTCAGTGCAATTATGTCCTTTCTTAAATAAGAGGATCAATATACTATTTGTCTTGGTAATTGCTTGCTGCACCTGCTTGCTGTCTCTTTGTATTTTCTGCACAAGAAAACCTAGATCCTGCTGCTCCTCATGATTTGCAGTCTTTTTCCATTAGATAACAATCCACACTTTATTTTCATATTTTGTTTATAGATACAGCACAGTAATAGGCCTATCTTGTCCAATGAGCCCATGCCCATGTGTACCATTGTGACCAGTTAACCTACTAACCCACAGGACTTTGGAATGTGAGAGGAAACCCCAAGTGGTCACGGGGAAAATGTACAAGCTCCTTACAGACAATGGTGGAACTGAACACAGGTCACTGGCTCTGTAATAGCGTTATGATACTGTGCCACCAAATGCTTGTTTCAGTTTACGTTTAACAAAAAAAAATTGACTTCGCTTGCTCAAGAGCATGACCCCACCCCTTCCCATGTTGAATTTCACTTGCTAACCCTCACTTAATCAAACAATATTCCATAGCAGGGTCACAATATGCTTATCGCAACATGTCTTTCCATCTATTTTTGCGTCATTAGCAAAGATGTACATGTTACAGGCTACTCCCTCCTCACAGCCATAAATATATATATAAATAGTTAATAATCAAGGCCAAGAACTGATCCTTTAGGAACTGTATTGATTTGTCCTTATTAGCAGAAAAAGACTCATTTATTCTGATTCAGTCTTCAAGCTGACAATCAATTCTTAATCCATATTTGCATACTTCCCCCAATTCTGTGAACCCTTATTTTGCGTACTAGCTCTGTATGTGGAACCTTACCCTTATTTGAATGAAGGACCTCGTTATCTTTATGAATTTATTTCCGAAGCATACTCCCAGTCCATGATTCTAAAAATGGAATTAATGCAGTAAAGGCCATGCTAATTACTTGTGTTTATATTAACAACAATACTAACAACTTGTATTTTAATTGGCTGCATCACCATCTGGAATGAACGGGGGACTACTGCACAGGATCAAAATAACCTGCAAAGAGTTGTAATCTTAGTCAGCTCCATCATGGTCAGTAGCCTCCATAGTATCCAGGACATCTTCAAGGAGTGATGCCTCAAAAAGGCAATGTCCATCAGTAAGGATCCCCATCAAGGGTTGTAACATAAATTAACAACAAGGTATATTCAAAAATATTGGGATGAGTGAAAAAGAAATTGCTCAAAGGAGTACATTTAAGGATTTTGGAGGAAATTCTGCAGCTTAAGGTCTCAGCAGTAGAAGGCAATAAAATTCAAAGGAATGCAAGAGGCCAGAATTGGATGTCTGCAGAGCCAGTAGAGATTGCAGACTTACAGAAGAACAAAGCCCTGATGGGATTTCAATAGAAGTGATCAATGTGAAGTGATCCTCTGTAGTTTAATACTTCCTCAACTTAGGCTAAGATAACGCACCTATAGACACACTTTCAAGGACGCTTCAACTCATGTACTTGGTATTTATTGTTTGTTTGTTTGTTTGTTTATTTATTTATTTATTTCCCCCTTTTTTTTGCACTTGCACAGTTGGTTGTCTGTTCATCTTTGCTGTGTGTTCTTTCAGTGATGGTGTCTCATTGTATTTACTGTGAATGAGACCCTCCGTTGGTTGACCATAAATGTTGTTTTCCATCTGTCTACATGATATGCAAACCAGGGCAGTACAATATTGAGAGCAAGCTGTTGCCCATGTAGCAGGCTTCCCCCCCCCCCTCCACACTGCTGACGAATCCAAAAGAATGGCAGAGACCAATACAGTTTGGCACCAGCAATGTCACAGGAGTTGCCAATCAGCATTGAACTCAAAGTCAGACTGCCTTAGGGACTCCAGTTCCAGATTTTTCCCTCGGAGTTTACTCACAAATCCTTCCCCATGACTGGATATAGCCATAAGGCAGTGCAATTTTCCTTCTCCTAGATAGGTTGCCAACCTTAGCTGACAAGCCCCCTCTGTCCAAAGTGACTGGTTTTAAGGCACCAGTAACCCACTTTTGCCCCTTGTCCTGTCAATAGAGATGGTTCCACTTGTAAAGACCAGGAGCTGGATTTGGTTGTCAGAGGTTATTTGAGGTTCACGCTATTGGGAACATTTAATAGGTAGTGGGAGCTTATCCCCACTACCACCCCCAGCTATAACAACTTTAAGAAACCACAAGCTCTTGTGAATGCCCGTAAGAAAATAAACCTCGGGTAGTATTTGTACTTTGATATTAAATTTATATTCAACTTGAATTTTGAAGTATATTCTGATTGCAGAGCATGTAATCGCATTATCCACGACCCACCAGGAATCATTTGAGATTCTACTCTAACACTGTGTACTGATGTGCTCAGATACTTGGAACTTGCCAGAAGATGTAATCAAAATGAAAATAAGATGTTCTGTCGCAAACTCCAGATCTACAAACCAAATCCTGAAACTAAAAGTCTCTTCTAAGATGACCGATACTCAGCTGGACGAACTTGATTTTATTTTATAACTCGCTATTGTATATATAGTCTGATAATTTAGATATAGTTAAGGTGATGTATAGAAACAAGTCATCCACAAGGGTCTGCCTTAACAGAAGAAGAAATGGGCTTGGGATCGGTGGGTGTAACAGAACTCCAAGGATGAAGCTTGAGGCACCACAGACATTGTTATGTGGGCTCAAGGAGGGAAACCATTGCTGGCAATTCTTTGACTGGGATTGGATGTTGTGAATGGAGCTGTGCACATACGATTCCAGCTGAACGCTAGCCATCTTCCAGAACTATTTGAATTCTCTGAAAATGTTGAAAAATTAAGAAAATCTACCCTTTGTGTAAGTTTCATTGGGTTTCAATTCATCTTGGGAAATATGAGTATCTTGTGATAGGGTAGGGCTGAGGGTGGCCAGCACCAAACAATCTACAAGCAAATCACTTTTCCCCCATTATTGTGGCACAGGCAAATCCTGTTTTTTTAAAATGGAAGGTCAATTTGAACCTGTCCAATGATGAAGCTATAAATAAAGTTTTGGAAGTTTTCAGAGAGCTTCCAACTCCCATCATCATTCACCTATAGCCTTGATCTTCATCACGAGGTAGCTCATCAATCTTTAAAGATTGTTTCTCCATGTCTTCTGTCTTGTTTCTATTTATTTCAGTCAATGTCGATTGGCCTTATAGAATGTTACTTTTCAGCTACCAAGATGATACAAGTTCAAAGATTAAGGATCAATTTTGTTCATTATATACATTTACACGTATTAGGAATTTGCTGTGGTATATTGCCATGACATGCAATAAAAAACAACAACATTCAAAGTTCGAAGTAAAATTTATTATCAGAGTACGTACATGCCACCACATACAACCCTGAAATTCTTTTTCCTGTGGGTGTACTCAGCAAATCTATGGAAGAGTAACTGTAAACAGGATCATTGAAAGAGCAAGAGCACAGAAGACAACAAACTGTGCAAATGCAAGTACAAATAATAAGCAATAAATAACAAGAGCATGAAATAACAAGATAAAGGATCCTTAAAGTGAGGTCATTAGTTGTGGGAACAGCTTAATAGATGAGTGTAGTTATCCCTTTTTATTCAACAGCCTGATGATTGAGGGGTAGTAATTGTTCTTGAATCTGGTGGTGTGAGTCCTGATGGCAGCAGCAAGAAAAGAGCATGGCGTGGGTGGTGAGGATCCTTGATGATCATTTATAAATACGCTTTCACAGAATTCAAGTTGTTCTGGAAGATGACTAGTACACAATAATTATAAAGAATAAAGAATTGTATAAAAAGTAGTTAGAAATTAAATATGGATATGGAATAAAATGTACATAAATACATAAGTACCAGCAGGTAATATAAACAGCATTACAAAAAGTGGTTTAAAGTGTTTGTATGTGATATTCCATTTATTTTCTGGGATGCTTTCTACAATCACTAAGGGATGGAGGAGTATGATGGCTTTGGATGATAGGCGATTCATCTTCTTGTAAAAACTCCATTGTCTCTACGAAGAAGAATAACTGGAGAGAAGTCAACCATCATTAGAATAAATGACACCCAGGCAAGTATTGATCAGCTTTCTTACTGAAGAGCAGATAATAATTGGGTCACAGTCTCAAGCTAGTAGGTCAGAACTGATGCAGATAATTGGATTGGGGATTCTAAAAGATAATTGGTTCAGAGCATGAAATTAACAGGCATCTGGATCTGTGAAAATAATAGGGCACTGGGCTCTGTTTAGAGATAACTAGGTCAATGCCAGTAAACAATAAAAATCTATTTTAGTGAGCACAATAAATCTTAGAATGGCTGGTAATGACAAGCTCCAATTCTTGTGTGATGTGAACAATTCCTTTCTCTGTTGGCACAGGGAGTTGTCGCCAAGCCAACAGGCAGCAACATCGTCAGAATTTCTTCTGTCATCCACACTGGAGAATGTTGGAGAAAAAGCCATTTCTCTCTACCTTTATTGCAGCATTATTGTGAACATTCCTTCCAGTGTTTAATACTGAGAAGTTATTTTCTTTTATTCCTTCTAATATCATATGAATTGATTAAAACAAGCTTCTCCCATTGCAAACATTCTGGTTGTTTGCTTCAAAGGCATACATGTTCCTATTGATTGAAATCAGAATTAAATAAAGTTGGCAATCAAAACCCTATTAATAAATAACAGGAACAAGATAGGTAAAACAAAACAGGAGCACTTTATTCAAGGCAAAGTGAGATATGACTTTTCGGGAATGATTTCTTTCTACCAAGCAAGGACCTGTTGTTCCTTTGGTACCATTGATTGCAACGATTTATTCAGCAGATGTTACTTCATTCCTAGCCAAGAAAATCTCTCCATACTGATGTAACTGGGTAAATATAACCTCCTTTGACTGTTTATTTGCAGGATTAGACAAGAGTTCTGAATGTACAAAAAAAAAAGCCCCATTATTTATTTATTTGTTGAGAAACAGCACAGAGTAGGCCCTTTCAGCTACACTACCCAGAAATCCCCTGATTTAAACCTAGCCTAATCATGGGACAATTTACAATGGCCAACAAACCTACCAACTGGTACGTCTTTGGACGGTGGGAGAAAGCCCACGCGATCACGGGGAGAATGTACAAATTCCTTACAGGCAGTGGTGGGAAAATGAATAACAATTCTGTTACTCCCTTTTATACCTCTGCAGATATATATTTTGTTTCTTGTCCACTTACTACTTTCTCCCCACCCTTGCTTTCACCCTGCACATGGTTCTTTTTTCTCATTTACCCTCTTCTGCCCTCCAAATTTTCCTTCTCTCATTTGCATATCTCCACATTTCCCATTTCTCTGCATCATAAAACCCGATAGTTCCACAGGCAGAAAAGACTCTGGAAAAGCCTGGTGAAGGGTCTTGGCCTGAATTGTCTCTCTGTACATACTGTTTGACCTGCAAAGTCTCTCCAGCATTTTGTGCGTGTTGCTTGGGTAGGGGCACAGAATTTTAATGGCACAGGAGTCACTCAGGCCATCAGGTCATCTCTTTCTTTCCTCCATTTCACTGACCCTGATCTGTTCAGTAGTTCCAACTTTTTCTCTGGAACCGTACAAAGAAAACCTGGATTTTTTTAAAGTAACAGCACCAGCAATATAGGGGATGACTTGCAATCACAGAGTTGTTGTTTTCACAAAAATGCCAATTATTACACTCAGTGCCCATTTTATTAGGCACAATAGGTACCCTATTGTAGCCACTGACTGCTGCTGTAGCAGACCTCTTCAAGGTTCGATGTGTTGTGTGTTCAGAGATGCTCTTCTTCACACCTCTGTTGTAGATCGTGGTTATTTGAGTTACTGTCACCTTCCTGTCAGTTTGAACCGGTCTGGCCATTCTCCTCTGACCTCTCTCATTAACCAGGCATTTTTGCTCACTGGATGTTTTATTTTTGTTTTTTTGCACCATTCTCTGCAAGCTGTAGAGACTGTTGTGAGTGAAAACCCCAAGAGATCAGTAATTTCTGAAATACTCAAAGCACTCCGTCTGGCACTAACAATCCTTCCACAGTCAAAGTCATTTAGATCACATATTTTCCCCATTCTGATGTTTGATCTAAGTGACAACTCTTGACCACGTCTAAAAGCTTATATGCATTGAGTTGCTGGCATATGATTGGCTAATTAGATATTTGCATTAATGAGCAAGTGTACTAGTGTACCTAATAAAATGTTCACTGAGTGTATACTGCGAATTGATATCTGAACCTTGTTGAACAGGATTCAGATCAGGCCCACTAGTGAGAATGATTTTTACATTTCTCAGCCACCTTTCAGTTTCTTACAAACCCACCAGCATCATTTAAGACAACAGTGTGAAAACAAATGCAATTCAGCTGATTTAATGACCAGGACTTGGGATACAGTGCCTTCACCCTAATCAACAGTTAAGGAAACAACATGTGGATATCACAGCCCACTAACAGACATGATGCATCGAAGGAAAAGGAAATTGGCTCAGCATCTTCCACAAATTTAAGGACATCCCAATGTAGTTCAAAGCCAAGTGCCATTGAAGTGTCATCAGCAGAGGGGAAAGAGGCAGATAGTAACAATAGCAGCATCACTGATGACTACAGTGGGTGTCAGTCCTGGGAATAAAGCAGCTCAGCTGCATTTTAGATTGTAAAATGGAATTGTTAAAATTTAATGATTACCTTTGTTCATCACATGTACATCAAAGCATACAGTGAAATGCATTATTTGTGTTGAGGTTATGCTCCATGTCCTCCAAGAGGACCACAACCTTGTCGTAGGGTTTGGAGGTTTCTGTGCCTCAGTAACCTAGAGATTTCTGTTGGCTGGAGTCAGGGCTTTATACTTCGGCTTTTGTTAGGGTCACCCATAACAAACAGGCCAAAAGGCAGAGGACAGACCAAGAGTGGTCCACTGGTCTTCAAGTCTCAGGGATTTAGCTCAGGGCTACCATCCCTGACTGGTCAAAAGAATTGCTATGTAAACAGCAATGAAGAATCTTTCTATATCTGCATCTCTGTATGGACAAACAGAGATGGAGAACCTTCATTGCAGCCCTAAACACAGCAGCGTAACAGGCAGTCTGCTTCTGGCACCAACATAGCATGCCCACAAGTCAGTCGCCCTAACCTGTATGTCTTTGGAATATGGAAGGAACCCCACTCAGTCACAGGAAGAATGTACAAATTCCTTACAGACAGTGGCAGGAATGAACCCTGATCATACAGCTGGGGCTGTGAAGCGTTACGCTAAGCCTGCTATGCTATGATGCCATCCTTAGTATCCATTGGAGAGGGGCAACTAGGCATTGGATTGAAATCTCATCGAAGTACAGCAGTTCTAACGGTGCAGTGCTCCCCAGCACAAAGCTGAAGCAGTGCTGAACCCACAATCTTTTAACTCGGGTGAAAGTGTTGCCATTGAACAATTAAGCATCACAGTAGCAATGCTCCATTACCCTGGGTTCATTCCTGACATCCAGTGCTGTCTTTGTGGAGTCTGCACACTTACACTGCAACTGCAAAGATTTCCTCTGGGTGTACTGGATACCCCGCCCATCCTGCACACACTGTAAATACAGACCCTAGTGCAGGAAGGTGGTGGAATTTAGGAGGAATTCGATAGGAACATGAGGAGGATAACACAGAATTAGTGTAGGATTACTCTGGATAAGCTTTTGATGGTTGGTACGCATCAGTGGACTGGAAAGCTTCCTGCAATTTGTATAGCAGATCAGATCATACCAACTCATTGACACTATCCAAAGAGTTAATCCCATTCATCTGTGTTTCACCTATGTTCCTCTAAACCAGAGGTTCTCAACTTTTTGTATGCTATGGACCAGTACCATTAAGTAAGTTACTTGTGGACCCCAGCATGGGAATTCCCACTCTAAACCTTTCCTATTCATGTATCTGTCCAAATATCTTTTTACTAGTTGTAATTATACCCTCCTCTACCACTTCTTGTTGCAGATCATTCCATACACCCACTTCGTACTGTGTGGAAAAAAAGTTGCCCTTCAGGTTCCCTTTCAACCTTTCCAACTCACTTTATTCCCATGCCTTTTAGTCTTAGACTCCCCTGCCCGGATTGTGATCATCCACCTGAACTTTGCCCATCATGACATGAGTTGAGAGTTAGGGGGCAAAAGTTTAAGGGTAACACAAGGGGGAATTTCTTTACTCAGAGAGTGGTAGCTGTGTGGAACAAGCTTCCAGTAGAAGTGGTAGAGGCAGGTTCGGTATTGTCATTTAAACTAAAATTGGATAGGTATATGGACAGGAAAGGAATGGAGGGTTATGAGCTGAGTGCGGGTCAGTGGGACTAGGTGAGAGTAAGCGTTCGGCATGGACTAGAAGGGCCGAGATGGCCTGTTTCCGTGCTGTAATTGTTATATGGTTATATGGTTATCATGACGGAGTTGTGGACACAGCTCAATCACTTCACTGAAACCAATCTTCCAGACATTGACTCTGTGTACACTTCTCGCTACTTCAGTAAAGAAGTCTGCATAATCAAAACCCCCTCCCACCCTAGATATTCGCTCATCTCCCATTTTCCATCAGATAGAAAATACATTAGAAAGCATGCACCACCAGGCTCAAGGACAGCTTCTACCCACTGTTAGAAAACTATAAAAGGATTCCCAGGTGTGATAAGATGGGATCTAAATTTCACTATCTACATTGTTACAATCTTGGATCTCATAGTTTACCTGCACTGCACTTTCTCGGTGGCTGTTATGCCCTACCTTGTTCTCCTTCAATGTAATGATATCACTCAATGTCTGTAAGACCGAACAGCTGATTGTGGACTTTAGGAAGGGTAAGATGAAGGAACACAAACCAATTCTCACAGAGGGGTCAGAAGTGAAGAAAGTGAGTAATTTCAAGTCACTGGGGGTCAAGATCTCTGAAGATCTAACCTGGTCCCAGCTGTAAAGAAGGCAAGACAGCAGCTATATGTCATTAGGAGTTTGAGGAGATTTGGTTTGTCACCTAAAACACCTGAAAACTTGTACATAGATGTACCGTGGAGTACATTCTGACATGCTGTTTCACTGTCTGGTATGGGGGAGAGGGGGGTTACTGCACAGGACCAAAAGAAGCTACAGGAAGTTGTAAAATCAGTCAGCTCCACCTTGAGTACTAGCCTCCATAGTATAGACAATAGACAATAGGTGCAGAAGTAGACCATTCGGCCCTTCAAGCCTGCACCGCCATTCTGAGGTCATGGCTGATCATCTACTATCAATACCCGGTTCCTGCCTTGTCCCCATATCCCTTGATTCCCCTATCCATAAGATACCTATCTAGCTCCTTCTTGAAAGCATCCAGAGAATTGGCCTCCACTGCCTTCCGAGGCAGTGCATTCCAGACCCCCACAACTCTCTAGGAGAAGAAGTTTTTCCTTAACTCTGTCCTAAATGACCTACCCCTTATTCTCAAACCATGCTCTCTGGTACTGGACTCTCCCAGCATCTGGAACATATTTCCTGCTTCTATCTTGTCCAATTCCTTAATAATCTTATATGTTTCAATCAGATCCCCTCTCAATCTCCTTAATTCCAGCGTGTACAAGCCCAGTCTCTCTAACCTCTCTGCGTAAGACAGTCCGGACATCGCAGGAATTAACCTCGTGAATCTACGCTGCACTTCCTCTATAGCCAGGATGTCATTCCTTAACCCTGGATACCAAAACTGTACACAATACTCCAGGTGTGGTCTCACCAGGGCCCTGTACAAATGCAAAAGAATATCCTTGCTCTTGTACTCAATTCCCTTTGTAATAAAGGCCAACATTCCATTAGCCTTCTTCACTGCCTGCTGCACTTGCTCATTCACCTTCAGTGACTGATGAACAAGTACTCCTAGATCTCTTTGTATTTCTCCCTTACCTAACTCTACACCGTTCAGATAATAATCAGCCTTCCTGTTCTTACTCCCAAAGTGGATAACCTCACACTTATTCACATTAAACGTCATCTGCCAAGTATCTGCCCACTCACTCAGCCTATCCAAGTCACCCTGAATTCTCCTAACATCCTCATCACATGTCACACTGCCACCCAGCTTAGTATCATCAGCAAACTTGCTGATGTTATTCTCAATGCCTTCATCTAAATCGTTGATGTAAATCGTAAAGAGCTGTGGTCCCAATACCGAGCCCTGCGGCACCCCATTAGTCACCACCTGCCATTCCGAGAAACACCCATTCACCTTTACCCTTTGCTTTCTATCTGCCAACCAGTTTTCTATCCACGTCAATATCTTCCCCCAATGCCATGAGCTCTGATTTTACCCACCAATCTCCTATGTGGGACCTTATCAAATGCCTTCTGAAAATCGAGGTACACTACATCCACTGGATCTCCCTTGTCTAACTTCCTGGTTACATCCTCGAAAAACTCCAATAGATTAGTCAAGCATGATTTGCCCTTGGTAAATCCATGCTGGCTCAGCCCAATCCTATCACTGCTATCTAGATATGCCACTATTTAATCTTTAATAATGGACTCTAGCATCTTCCCCACTACTGATGTTAGGCTAACAGGACGATAGTTCTCTGTTTTCTCCCTCCCTCCTTTCTTAAAAAGTGGGATAACATTAGCCATTCTCCAATCCTCAGGAACTGATCCTGAATCTAAGGAACATTGGAAAATGATTACCAATGCATTCCCAATTTCCAGGGCCATCTCCTTTAGTACCCTAGGATGCAGACCATCTGGACCTGGGGGTTTGTCAGCCTTCAGTCCCATCAGTCTACTCATCACCGTTTCCTTCCTAATGTCAATCTGTTTCATTTCCTCTATTACCCTATGTCCTTGGCCCATCCATACATCTGGGAGATTGCTTGTGTCTTCCCTAGTGAAGACAGATCTAAAGAACTTATTAAATTCTTCTGCCATTTCTCTGTTTCCCATAACAATTTCACCCAATTCATTCTTCAAGGGCCCAACATTGTTCTTAACTATCTTCTTTCTCTTCACATACCTGAAAAAGCTTTTGCTATACTCCTTTATATTCCTGGCTAGCTTGCGTTCGTACCTCATTTTTTCTCCCCATATTGCCTTTTTAGTTAAGTTCTCAACATCTTCAAGGAGCGGTGCCTCAGAAAGGTGACATCCATTATTAAGGACACCCATCGCCTAGGACATGCGCTCCTCTCATTGTTACCATCTGGAAGGAGGTACAGAAGCCTGGAGGGACACATTCTGCAATTCAGAAATAGCTTCTTCCCCTCTGCCATCTGATTCCTTAATGGACATTGAACCAATGAACTCTACCTCACTTTTTCGTATATTATTTATGGTTTTTGCACTATTTTAGTTTAACTATTTAATAAACATATATTTACTTACTGTAAGTGATTGACTTATTTATTTTTTCTATATTATCCTGTATTGCATTGTACTGCTGCTGCTAAGTTAACAAATTTTACAACACATGCCGGTGATAATAAACCTGATTCTGATTCTGATTCTGATCTGTATGAACAGTATACAAGGCAAGCTCTTCACTGTATTTCAGTATTCATGACAATCATCGAACAGTTCCAATTCTAATTCATATATTTCCTCCTCCTTCTCCTTGTTTACTGGCTCCATCATTATCTATTCCTTTATAACCTCTTTCCATCTTTTGTCTGCCTGTAAATTTTAAATAACCCTTCTCCACATAGTTCAGAAATTCAGTCCTATCTCAAGGGATAACTCAATGCACTGTGTGATGATTTCATCTATACGAACAGTTTGCAAGGCAAGCTTTTCATTGTATCTCAATACATGTGACAATAATAAACCAATTATTGATCTGGTTAGATCATTATTAATTTGACTCGACTGTATTTGGAATATTGTATTCAGTTCTGTTTGCCTCATAGGAAGGATGCAGAGGGTTTAGAGAGGGCACAGTGGAGATTTACAAGGATGCATCCTGGATTAGAGAGCATGTCTTAAGAGGATAAGTTGAGCGAGCTATGGCTTTTCTTTTTGTTGTGACGGAGGATGGATCTTATAATTTGATAAAAATGTACAAAATGATAAGAGGCACAGATAGAGTGGACAGCCAGAGATTTTTCATAAGGCAGAAATGGCTAACACAAGGGGACATAACTTTATGGTGAGAGGAAAGTATAGGGAAATGTCAGGGATGGGCTTCTTTTTAACACAGAGAGTGGTAGGTATGTAGAACACACTGCCAAGAGTGAGATATATTAGAGACATTTAAAAAGCTCTTAGATAGGAACACGGAAAAAAAGGACTATGTGGGAGGGAAGGATTAGATCAGTGGTTCCCAAACTTTTTTGGGTTACTATCCCCTTAGCTCCCAGACCACATCCCCAGTGCCACATTTTCCCTCCTCTGCCATCACATAAAAAAATCCATGTGATGCACTGCGAAACTGCAAATTCAAATGCATGATAAACGATTGCAAAAAATAGTCAACCCTATTTAAAGCTACAAATTAAAGTATTGCTTTATTTAATTATAGTAAAACAATCTTCATCAACAATTTTAGAGTGTATGGTAGTATTCCAACTATTCACTATTCATTGCTTCTACACTGTTCGTTCAGAGAGATGGGCTTGGTGCAGCGATATCAGCTTCTCAGCATCAGGCTGAACGTCACTCAGAAGGAGTCTCAGATCGCCACGTTCAGTAATGTGCAGTTTGTTTCGTTGCTTTGAAAGAAGTTGGGCGACTGCACTGAAACCGCACTCCACTAAGTATGATGTTAGAAAGGCAATAAAGAACATTATGACCTTATTCCACAGCGCAGACTAACATTCAAAGATTTCTTTCGACAACTCAAGATCTTGATGTGATTTTTTTTTTTGAACGTCAGCTTCAGCTCAAAGTCACTTTGTAGCGAAATCAGTTCTTCCTCCATCCTTCCTGTTAATTTCTCATTACAAGTGTTCAGGAATGGATTTATTACCCAAAGTAGAATTTGGATCGTGAGAAGATCCTGTGAAATATCTCTGATGTGTCTTTATGCAGCTCAGCCAGGTGGGCACAGTATAATTGAAGATCAGTATCTGGTATTCTTTCTTTCCCTTCCAACTCAGAGATTCTCGGAAATTGATAAGATCATTAAGGGTTAACTTAGACACAAATGTGGAGACAACTGATTTGATTTTGATAAGGCTCACATCATTTCCTTGCAATTGAGGATTGATTTCATTAACTTCGTGATAATTCTGACAAATAAGCAATGTCATGCCGAATATTCTTGAGTTGATCACTGAATGGAGTATTCGAGTTTTCAAAGGATTTCATCACAATTTCAAAAAGCACATAGAAGTGTCTCAGGCAGCTTTCTTTTGAGAGTCATCTGAATTCTGTGTGCAACAGTAAGCATTCAAACTCTTCATCATTCATAATACAAAGCTCTCGAAATAGTCAGGAATGGAGAGCATGGGACTTGATTTTATTTTACTACTGAGATAACAGTATTTAATGATTTGTGCAGCTGATCACTTGGGCTTTTAGCAACAAGATACTGTCTGTGAATTCCACAATATATAGTAAATATGTTGGGTATAGCTTTTTTCAAGAAAGTAATAACTCCACTGTGGCATCGTGTCATTGATGGTGCCCCATCAGTTGCATGAGCAAGAATATTGGTGAGCGAAATATCTTGCTCTTTGAAAAATTGAACAACAATCCAAAATATTGATGTCCCTTTCATATCTGTTTCTCGTCCCCTTGCAAATAACAACCCTTGAACCATGCTTTTCCCTTTTATAAAGTAGATATAACAAAGAAGCAAAGCTGGCTCATCTATTTGCAGAGCAATTCTGTTGTCCTAAGTATGTTGCACAATGTGTCTTCCACATTCTCACACATTTCATCCATTTGTCTTTGAACAGAGTTGTCATTGAGTGAAATTGTTTTAATTATTTAGTCTGGAGACTTATGCCATACTCAGAATCCTCTTCACTGCTGACACAATCAGTTCTTCTCCAATTGTATGGGGCTTTCCAGATTTAGCAATGAGCAATGAAATATTGTAAGAAGCACTCAAATCATCATTGCATAAGAAATAAAGTCTTGAAATTCAGCTACAGATTGGCAAATATGACATTGTGGCCATCTCTGAAACTTGGCTAAAGGATGGCTGCCATTGGGAGTTGAATGTCCAAGGATATACAGTGTATCGAGAAGGTAAATTAGTAGGCAGAGGGGGTGGTGTGGCTCTGTGTTTAAGAAATAATATTAAATCATTAGAAAGGGATGGCATAGGATCTGATGGTGTAGAGTCTCTATGGGTTGAGTTAAGAAATGGCGAGGGTAAAAGGACACTAATGGCAGTTGTATACAGGCCTCCAAACAGCAGCCAAGGTGTGGATTACAAGTTACAGCAGGAGATAGAAAAGGCGTTTCAGAAGGGCAATGTCATGATAATCATTGGGGATTTTAACATGAAAGTGGATTGGGAAAACCAGGCCAGTAACGGACCTCAAGAGAGAGAATTTGTAGAATGTCTAAGGAATAGCTTTTTAGAATAGCTTGTTGTGGAGCCCACTAGGGGATCAGCTGTGCTGGATTGGGTGTTGTGCAATGATCCTGAGGTGATAACAGAGTTTAAGGTTAAGGAATCCTTAGGGAACAGTAATCACAATATGATTAACTTCACTTTGAAATTTGAGAAGGAGAAACTAAATTCCAATGTGTCAGTATTTCAGTAGAATGAAAGAAATTACAATGGCATGGGAGGGCAACTGTCTGAAGTTGACTGGAAAGGGACATTTGCAGGAAGGACAGCAGAGCAGCAATGGCTGGAGTTCCTGCAAAAAATGAGGGAAGTGCAAGACAGAAATATTCCAAATTTTCAAATAGAAGAAGGACAGTACTGTGGCTGACAAGTGAAGACAGAGCCAAAATAAAAGCAAAAGAGAGGGCATACAAGGAAGCCAAAGTTAGTGGGAAAATAAAGAACTGGGAAGTTTTTTAAGTATATATATTGGTAAAAGAGAGTTGCGGGTAGATATATGACGATTAGAAAATGATGCTGGAGATATTGTAATGAGAGACCCAGAGATGGCAGAGGAACTGAATGCATATTTTGCATCAGTCTTCACAGTGGAAGACATCTGCAGTATACCGGACATTCACTGTTAGCCTGACATCAGTGGATGGGAAGTATTTGGAATCGATTTTTGGAGATGAGATTACAAAATACCTGGAGGCAAATGACAAGATAGGCCAAAGCCAGCATGTTTTCCTGAAAGGAAAATCCTGCCTGACTAAACTACTGCAATTTTTTGAGGAAATTACAAGCAGGGTAGACAAAGGAGATGCAGTAGATGTGGTGTACTTGGGTTTTCAGAAGATCTTTGACAAGGTGCCACACATGAGGCTGCTTAGCAAGATTATCCAGAATCCAGTTTGTATTATCCAGAATCTCACCATGAAATATAGTTGTCAGAGATCAGAGTAGTGAGGTGAAGATAAATTAGAAGAGAATAGATAGATAGATAGATACTTTATTCATCCCCATGGGGAAATTCAACTTTTTTCCAATGTCCCATACACTTGTTGTAGCAAAACTAATTACATACAATACTTAACTCAGTAAAAAATATGATATGCATCTAAATCACTATCTCAAAAAGCATTAATAATAGCTTTTAAAAAGTTCTTAAGTCCTGGCGGTTGAATTGTAAAGCCTAATGGCATTGGGGAGTATTGACCTCTTCATCCTGTCTGAGGAGCATTGCATCGATAGTAACCTGTCGCTGAAACTGCTTCTCTGTCTCTGGATGGTGCTATGTAGAGGATGTTCAGAGTTATCCATAATTGACCGTAGCCTACTCAGCGCCCTTCGCTCAGCTACCGATGTTAAACTCTCCAGTACTTTGCCCACGACAGAGCCCGCCTTCCTTACCAGCTTATTAAGACGTGAGGCTTTGTTTTGCAGAGATTGAGCATAAAGCCATTTTCGTGTACACCTTACTGAACAGTGAACATGTGGCACAGTAGCATAGCATAACACTATTACAGTGTCAGAACCTGGGTTACATTTCATAGCTGTCTGAAAGGAGTCTGCAGATTCGCCCCATGACTGTGGGCTTCCTTTGGGTGCTTCTGATTCTTCCCTCATTCCAAAAACATGTAGGTTAATTAGTCACATGGGTCGAATTGGGTGGTACAGGCCACTTAGCATGCTATATCTCTAAAAAAAAATCAAGTCAAGAATTCGTTGGAGCTAGGCTTCTGAGTGTGCACGTCCATGTACTGAAGCTCACCTACCCATTGTCAGATGACCTTACTTGCCATAGATTCCATTAGTTCTGAAGACTGGTTCCACTGCCACATGACGGAGCAATGCGACCAGAAGCAGTGAAGAAAATGTCAAGGTAAAGAGACAGTCCACTGACTTTGGTTCCATTAGTGACCTGTTGTTTGTGTCAAGTGTTGTACCATCAGAGCAAAGTGAAATGGAGACAAGTTTCTGTGGGAATCAGAATTTGAAGAAGATGTTTCACTGTCCCTGCTGAATGGAATCAAATATTGTACTGGCTTCAAAGAAGGCCACTGACAATGCCTGATATATGACAAGCAGAGGCCCAAAGTGTTGATTGTTTATTCATTACCATAGATGCTGCTTGACCTGCTGAGTTCTCCAGCATTTTGTGAGTGTTATCAATGAACGGCTGAACATTGATAACATGTTACCCTCATGTATGACATGCAATAGCTGACTTAGTAATGCGGTAGGAAATCTCTATTGAAAGCCATGGCATTGTAAACCAAAAATGGGCATCTTAGCATCTTTAAATCAGCACCTGTCAGAAACTAGAACAGAGACCAAAACAGCCCAACACTAAAACAAGCTTGCAGAAAGTGGGATATCCATTAGATTCCAATCAGGAACTACTTCCACATTGAAGCTAAACCTCAGTTATCGATTTAAGGCTGCAGTGAACAACACAAGCTGGAGGTTGCATATTATGAGCCATCACACTGTGCCAATTAACTGTGTGCAGACACACTTTGTTAAAGTCTCCAGTGAGAAGGAGGCTGCATGTAGAGACAATGGTAACACATCAAGAAAAACTGCATTACACTCTAAGGAGACACTTCCTCAGTTATAAACTTACAAAGGACATGGAAGTGTGCTTGTGCTGGACCAGCCACGTTTCATTACTCACCTATTCCAACATGGTCCATTTCATATCTTCCTGGAATCGGATGACTGTTTTTTCAGGCTTGGCTTGATGGAAGTGCTTTCACCACAGGGTAGAACCTGCCAGCATCTCAGTACCAAAGACACATAACCCGCCCTAATAGAGCATCACAAAGATATGATAGACTGTCAGGGGTGCCTTCTTTTGGTGTGGTGCTAAACCATGGACTTCTTTGCCCTTTCAACTGACCTTCACAGATCCCATGGCGTTCCAAGCCAATTACTTGAAAATTTATTTCACTGTTGCTTGTGAAATATGGTGTTACGTAATTGGTCTTTTTTATATCCTGCGTTGTGACACCATTGCCATTTGTGCTCACAAAATTACTTTGCAATCTCCATGGAGTGTTTACCATCATACCACATTCACCTGCAGCCTATAAGGTGCATTCTATCCTGCTTTTACAATAGAATATTGATAGCCCTAGATAAAGTAGATGTGGAGAGGATGTTTTGAATACTGAGGGGAGTTTAGCACCAAAGGGCACAGACTCAGAATACAAGGACATCCCTTTACAGCAAAGATTTAGAGGAAAACAACTACAAGAGATTCTGTAGATGCTGGAAAGTATCCAGAGTAATACACACAAAACTCAGAACTCAGCAGGTCATGCAGCATCTATGGCAAGGAATAAACAGTTGATGTTTCAGGATGAATGTCAACTGATTATTCCTTTCCATGGATGAGCTTAACATGCTGAGTTCTTCCAGCATTTTGTGTGTGTGTTACTACAGATAGAACATAGAACAGTACAGCACAGGAACAGGTCCTTCAGCCAAGAATGTTGTGCCAAAACAATTAAATTAGTAATCAAATGGCCACGTAAACTAATCTCTTCTGTCTACACAATGTCCATATCCTTCCATTTTTTCCTCACATTCATGTGCCAATCTAAACATCTAAACATTTAACTTATCTACCTCTTAACACTAGCCAAAGCTATGCATTCCAGACACCTACCACTCTGTGTGCAAAAGATTTGCCCTTCACATGTTTTTTTTAAATTACCCCCCTCTCAATTTAAATGCACACCCTCTAATGTTCAAATGTTTCAATCTTTCTCAACACTTTAATCAGCAAGAAATGTCATCTCAGAGTTTCTCCTCCTGGTAGTTTGTTCTTGCATTTCTCTCCTGGAGTTCTCTCAGGGACAGCAGAGCGCTAGTTCACTCAATCGAACTACAGACTGTAAGACCCAGGCTCCAACAGTTTCTAAAACAAAAGTAAGACAAAAAGAATAAGTAGAAAACATAGAAAAAACTGAACTGGTTGACTATCTGGAAGATGTTGCCTGAGGAATCATTGTTCACTGGTGCCATGTCAGTGATATTAAACCTGATTCTGATTCCCATATTACTTTGCCTGAATGGCATGCAGGCCTCCTGGTGGTAAAGCCAAACCCAACATCTTCAGAAGTTGCAAAGTCCACCCTCTTTCCTAATGCTCGGCGTCTATGGAGGTTAGCTCCAGACCTAGTGAACACTTTGATCCTCCCACTTCCCAACCTTGAGTTGAAAAGTGCTTGCTTGTTTTTGAGTGTACAGTATCTCTCACCAGGATGCTTTAAGTATAATGGTCAGTCTGGCTCACTCAGTGATACAGAACCTGCACTTGACTGAAGCATTGTGAATATTGAGAGCTCCGGAGTCGGGCTGGTACACAGGCTCCCTCTGTTGATTATATTGAGCACAGCATTACTGGCCAGGACAGTCTGGTTTGCCTTGGAGTTCGGCAAACTAAAATTTATTCCAGAGTCAGAGCAGCAGAAAATGAAGATGGCAGAAGCAAAGGGCACACAGAACATACAGAAGCTAAGACAAAAATGAATGGGGAACACTGGCAGAGGGATTAATAGATTCCTCAACCACTACAACAACCTTTCACTCAGTGTCGGCAGGACCAAGGAGATGACTACTGACTTCAGGAGAAGGAAATTGGAGGTCCATGAGCCAGTCCTTATCAGGGGACAAGAGGTGAAGAGGGTCAGCAGCTTAAAACTCCTCAGGGTTATCACTTCAGAGGATCTATCCTGGGTTTAGTAAGTGTCGTTACAAAGAAAGCACAGCTTCACCTCCACTTTCTTAGAAGTTTGCAACAATTCAGCATGTGATCTAAAACTTTGACAAGCTTCCATAGATGTTTTGACTGGTTGCATCACAGCCAGGTATGGAAACACCGATACCCTGGTACAGAAAAGGCTACAAACAGTAGTTACAGCCCAGTCCACCATGGGTAAAGGCTACCCAACCGTTGAGCACATCTACACGAAGAGCTGTCACAGGAGAGCAGCATCCGTCATCAAGGTGTCCCACCAACCAGACCATGCTCTCTTCTTGCTGCTGTCCTCAGAAAGAAGGTACAGAAGCCTCAGAATGCAGACGGCAAGGTTCAGGAATAGTTATTACCCCTCAACTATCAGGCTTTTGAGCCAGAGGGGATAGTTTCACTGGCCCCATCACTGAATTGGACTCCATTTCAAGGACTCCTCATGCTCTTGATGCTTGCTGCTTATTTATTTATTTATAATAACTATTATTATTATTCTTTTATTTTTCTCTTTCATTTTGTATGTGTACAGTTTGTTGTTTTTATTTTGCACATTGGTCATTGTCTGTCCTGTTAAGGTGTGACCTTTCATTCATTCTATTGTGCATCTTGTATCTACTGTGATTGCCACCAAGAAAATGAATCTCAGCATGGTGATATAAATGCACTTCGGTAATAAATGTACTTTGAACATTGAACTTTGAAATAATACCCAAATCTGACAAACTAAAACAGGAAAATATCAAGAAACTATTCAGAAAATTGCAAAAGTAAGTTCAGGCATGAGAATTTGAATGGGAGTAGCTTGGAAGATGGCAATGGTGTCATGCACGGTTCAATCTATTCCAATGTCTGCAAGATAAAGGGCACTATGAAGTAACCTAACCATAATGGTGACCTGAGACACAAGAGATTCTGCAGATCCTGGAAATCACACACAAAATGCTGAAGGGACTCAAATGATCTGGCAGCATCTATGGGGGGAAATAAATAATTGACATTTTGAACTAAGGCCCTCCATCTTTCCGTAACTCAGTCCCACAAATTCGGGCAACTTCCTTATAAATCTTTTCTGAATTCTTTCCAGTTCAATTACATCTCAAATAGAAAAAAAATGGCACAGGGACATGTGGCAACACATCCCAACAATGCAATTAACTTTATGTTTCAACTTCCATGTGAAAAATGAATCTATAGCAGGCTGACCAAATCAGAGCATAACAAGTGCAGCCTCACCAGCATCCTATACAACCATATCACGACCTCCCAAAGTTTACACCTAATGTCCTTTTTCAGGGATACACAATGAGTTGGTGGAATACCCTCTCCTAATAATAAATGCTTGATTATCTGGTGGGAGTTCAGTCTAATTTGTATGTAACACACAAAAAATGCTGGAGGAACTCTGCAGGCCAGGCAGCATCTATGGAAAAGAGTATAGTTATCTTTTCCTTCTGACCTCAGTTTAATCTCAGGTTGATGCACAACACAACCAAATGGTTGATCTTTCCCATCAACCATTCTTCATCTTCTTTGGCATTGGATGATGTACCCTTTTAAAATGACAGCAAAAGTAAATGTTTGAATACAATAAACACAAGAGATTCTGCTGATGGTGGAAATACAGAATCAGAATCAAGTTTAATGTCACTGACATTTCAGGAAATTTGTTGATTGCAATACATAATTAAAAAATTGCAAATTACAGTAAGGATATATATCCAAAAAGTTAAATAAGCAGTGCAAAAAGAAAAAAAAATAGTGAGACACTGTTCTTGGGTTCAATGTCCATTTAGAAATCTGATAGTAGAGGGGAAGATGCTGTTCCTGAATCGTTGAGTGTGTGCCTTCAAGTTAAGTCAAGTTTATTGTCGTTTAACTATATTTATGCACACCGTCAAACAAGACAACATTTCTCCGAACTAGGGTGTAACGTACAGTAGTACACATAACACATATATAACTCACAATAACTTAGGAAAGTAAGAATTAAATCTACAAATGAATCACACATAGATAGTCAAAGTAAAGTGCATAAATTAAATATTGTAAGGTACGGTACAAATTATTTAGTTTCCTGTACTCCTTACTAATGGCAGCAATGAGAAGGGGTCCACTGTAACACACACAAAATGCAGGAAGAACTCAGCAGGTGAGGCAACATCTATGGAAAGAAATAAGGTGTGGACATTTCAGGGCAAGACCCTTCTTCAGGACTTAATAATCTCATCTGTGTTTGAACATAATAATCTATTATGTCAGTAGGTATAACATCACAAATTGGCACATGTGACTTCCCAAGTATTGGCTGCAGGTGGAAGCACCAAAGTTTATTTCGAATCGGTTTCCCTCCAAGATGTACCCCACACAGGCCGGCGTTACATAAAATATAAATCTGTTGCACAGTGTAAAATATACATGCACAGCCTGCACATCAGAGCTTTTGAAATAATACTGCTCTTGTCTACTTCTGGCACATAATAATGACAGGTAGTTGTGAGATACAGACCAATGGTGTTGGAGGGATGAATCTGCAATAGCGATACAGCACGACACTTGCACCAAGTTTCACACTGAATGCACTTCTAATGACTGACATTGCCTTCTGGAGGCACCGGAGTATTGAATTCTCATCTGTGTCAATATCTGCTCAGTGCCTAGTTTTATCTCTGATCAGTGCTCAGGACCTTGCCTGGGATCACACTACAGTACTGACACTTCAAAGCATCAAAGAATTGAAGAACAAGAGAAAATGAGTCCTTTGATAATGTCTTTTTACCCTAACATGGAGTTACAAGACCCATAAATCTTCCCTACTGATAACATTACTTTCTAATTGACTGTATAGACCACTATATAAGAGTGATTCATTGATAATGAAAGAGCTCTTTTTTGCCCATCTGTGCCAGCTTTAAAACTGCAATTGTTACCAGTAGATTGCTCTTCTTCCACAGCCCAACATAATTTTTTTGCTCGAATGTACATCCAATTCCCATTTCAACATTGCTTTAATGAGTTTCAAATCCTTTAAGACAAGACATTCCAAATCCTAGCAACTCACTGCATGTTTCTTCCTATCCTCATCTATTTCTTTCACCAATTAACTCAGATAAAATTTTCCATGTGACCTTAAAGACAAAAGCCAGTTAAAAAGACTTAGTTGTTAATTTAGAAGCAGAATGCATTGTTTAATATAGCAATACAGTTAGCAACAGTGCATCTTCCAACTAGCCAATAACCAGTATCAGGGAGTTCAAAGAGACTTGTATTTATAAAGTGTCCAGCAGATCTCTCTTTGGACATTCCAAATGCTATAGAGCCAATGAAATACTTTTAAAGTGATGTCACTGCTAAGTTGGAAACTGCAATCATACTGTTTGCAACAAACTCCTATGAATATCAATGTGAGAAAGACCAAGTAATTTCTTTTATTGATGTGATTGATGAATAAATAATTTGGTGGGACATTAAGAAGCATCTATTCTTCTTTGAAATTGTGCT
This sequence comes from Hemitrygon akajei, assembly GCF_048418815.1. Lineage (NCBI taxonomy): Eukaryota > Metazoa > Chordata > Chondrichthyes > Myliobatiformes > Dasyatidae > Hemitrygon > Hemitrygon akajei. Next base: position 18,007,839 of record NC_133126.1, read on the forward strand.
ACCTTTAATAAAAGAGCTTAAGAAATGTATAAAAAAATGTAATGCAAATTGTATATTTTGCAATGCAGTTCCAAGTATTTTTAAAATGTAATTTTTGTCATATTTATTCATGTGGGTTGTTCAACAGATCAATCTACCAGTGTACCTTAGGATCTAGTCAATACCCAGACTGGAAACTCCTGATGTCCCATTTGCCAGACAGAAGATAGTTCAAAAGTCTAGATATAGAACATACATATTTATAAAGCCTTTAATGGAATCCGTTTTAAAAATCACTCAAACATTAATCTTAAAAGTCTCTGTTCTATAATAAACTGAAATGACAGAAAATACTGAACCTAATACAAGGGAGACATAACTTTAAAGTGTTGGGAGGAAAGTATTGAGGGGATGTCAAAGGCAGTTGTTTTTGCACTGAGAGTGGCATGTGGAATGCTGAGCCTGGGATGGTGGTAGAGGCAAATACATTAGGGACTTTTAAGAGACTCTTAGATGAAAGAGAAGTGAAGGGCTATGGGGGCAGGAAGGGTTTGATTGATCATGGAGTAGGTTAAATGGTTGGCACAAAATTGTGGGCCGAAGAGCCTGTACTCTGTTCTAAAACCAGCAGTATATAGCACTAATTGCAAACTGGGTAAAATGTGGGAAAATGGTGCATTTACATGTGAATCCAAGAAATGGGAGTGTAAGGTCCAATTGAAATGAAGGTAAATCACGGCAGTGGCAAGTGGCCCATTGGAGGAGTAAATGAACTCCAGCAACAAAGGTTTAGGAAAATTCATTCAATGAAAAGAAGTAGGTCCTTGACACATGCACTCCTTTCCTTGCTGAAAGCAAAATAGGGGCAAACAAGCCACACAGCAGGAAATAAAACATGGAATGGCTAAAAAAGGATCCAATGCTTTCCCAGCATATATGATGAATAAACTCTTCTCAGGCTTCCAGCCGGGTCAGGTATCAATTTTAGCCAATGTTTCGATGACAAACTCTGCCATCTTCATCAGAGATGATGCCTGGGCATGTCTAGTCTGATGGTATTTATACCCCCACCGTCCATTCCTCCTGATTGGATAGTCTTCATCCACAGACAGCAGAAACCTGATTGGATGAGGACTAACCAATCAGGAAGGACAGGTTATGGGGGCATAAATTACCACTGGACTAGACGTGCCTAGGCATCATCCCTGACGAAGATGGCAGAGTTTGTCATTGAAACGTCTGTTAAAATCGGTGCCTGGACCCAGCTGGAAGCCCAAGAAGAGTTTATTCATGGAATGGTTAGTTAAAATTTTAATAAAGAGTCAGTACCCTCTTGGCACAGCTCAAGGTAAATCATTCTCTCTGCCCAGATAGTATGGCCGATGAGGGCTAGGTCCATTCAACAAAAGCACAGAATCAGGCCAAGATAGTTCCTTCCCCACACAAAGGAGAGGAGGTTTGCAAGCAGAGGAAGGAGCGAGTATCAAGGATCAACTTTGCATTCAATTCTGGTTGCCCCATCGTAGGAACGATGTCTAGACTTTGGTACAGAAATGATTTACCAGGATGCTGCCTGGATTAGAGGGTATGAGCTGTAATGAGAGGGTGGACAAACTTGGGCTGTTTTCTCTGTAATGGCAGAGGCTGAGGGGGGGATCTGATAGAGGTTTATAAGATTTTGAGAGGCTTAGATAGAGTTGACAGACAGTATCTTCCAGGGTTATAATGTCTAATACCAGAAGGTGTGTATTTAAGGTGAAAAGGGAGTCATTTCAAAAGATATGTGAGAGGCAAGTTTTTTACAGAGTGGTGGATATCTGGAATGTGCTGGTTGGGTTGGTGATAGAGGCAGATATATTAGAAACACTTAAGAGATGTTTAGAGAAGCACATGAATATGAGGAAAATGGAGGGAAATGCAGACAGAAGGGATGTTTAGTTGGCCATTTGATTACTTATTTGGTTCAACACAACATTGTGGGCCGAAGGGCCTGTTCCTGTGCTGTACTGTTCTATGTTCTAACTTTATTCACCTTACACACCTACATGGATTAGGAATTTGCTGTGGTGTTGGTCAGGGTGTGACATGCAACAAAAAGCAACATTTAATAATTATAAAGAATAAAGAGTTATTTAAAAATGAATTATATATAAACTAATATAGTAGGTGTAAAAAGGACAGCTATGGAATAAAATATGCATAAATAAACGAATAACAATATGAATTTACAGTGTAAACAGCACTATAAAAAGGTTTGAAGTGTCTACGGTGCAGTGAAGTGACGGGGTAATTAACAGAGCTAACTAGACGGGGGGCTAACTGGATTTTTTTATTCTTAACGCGTCAAGAATTAAAGGAAACATGAAGGGACGTGTATTTGAGAGAGAGTGTTAGGGCGAAACAAAATTAATATTAAAATGTAGGGATTTTTTTAAAAAAGGAAATCCAGGCCAGAAAATTCCCAAAAGAAAAAGTGGACGGGGAAGAGAACGAGCAACGTTGAAGTGTTGCTCTGCAGACGATTAGTATGCGGCTCACATCTCGGTCTCCGCTCCAGAGCAGAGGGAGGAGAGTACAGTGAGAGGCAGACTGAGCGTTGGGGAGAGACGGAAAAATTATGTGAGCTAGCCCGGCGCCGTAAATACACACACACACACACACACACACTCACACGCCCGCCACCTGTGCATTCATAGAATTACCCCACCGAAGTCGCTCGGGTCACCGAGCTGAAGCCAGCACTTGTCTTGATTGCTCGGGTTTTCAGCGAAGCTCAGCTGGGAAACTGAACCGACTGCCGGCAGTGTGCGGCCAGATCTACAAGTGATTCTTTGAACACCTCAAGCGCTTTAATAGGCTTTTTTTTCCCTGAGATTGCCACTGTTTACGGAACCACCCCAGCCTTCGGGGACTTGTCAGCCGGGCTCCTGGCGGGTGCAGGCGAACAGATGCCTCGATGTGCCTGTCCTACACAACTTTACTGCCGATGGCTTGTGGTTAGGGTGCAGGTAAGGGAAACACCGATCCTCGGAGCCGGACCACTCCTGGCGCGGTTTCAGTGGTGGGGAGGGGGAAGAAGGTGAGAAGCTCGGTCGCCGCAACTACTATTGTTTTGTACTTGTCTTGTACGGCCAAGATGGTAATTTAGTGCCACTGACGCGATGCTGTTTTGAGAAGCTTCAGTCTTTCCGCGGCTTAGCAGTGGATCTGAACCCAGTACTACACTCCGCGTATGCTGAAGTTGTCTGTGAAAGGGGGATTTGATCAGCTGTTGGGGGTGGGGGGGGGATGGATTTGGTACACTGTTAGATTCTGTCATTGCGTGGACAGAGAGTTCACACATACACAGGTGCGAGAGGTTGTTAAAAGAGACACTGCAGCGTAAAATAAAATCAAGATCGATTCCGTTCCAATGTGCTCCAGAACCTTCATGAGGGCAATTCGAGGAGGTACTTAAAATAAAAACGAGTCCCGTTGCACTTTCGGCCCGCAGGTTATCTTCTTGCCCACCGGCCTGACGTGCTAACGAGTCGATTCTTCTCCGGAGAAAGTGCAGATCCCGCCTGAAAATGGGTTCGGTTTATTTGTACCTTGTGTGTACTTAATGATAAAGAGAGTCCTTGGGCAAACACGTTGCAGCCTCATTAGGTCTCGCATTGATTGGAATGTGAATTACAATAGTCGTCTCGAACGTGGCTTCTGGTGTGCTCTCCCTCCTGGGGAATAGCAATTATACAAATTTATCCCCGCCGTTGGTTAACTTAGTCTTAAAACTAGACGGGATATGATAACATGATTGTCATTTTTTTTTCAATTAGCGTCATATGTTCATTTACTTTCTCCTGGAGAGTCTTTGCAACTGAAGTCGCACTCGGTGTGTGCCCCCCTACCGAGCCGTTACTATTTCTCTACGGAGCGCTCGCAGTCACTGGGCTGTTCGACTGAGAAAGGCACCACAATTCAGTTTTTCGCCGCCCACCCCAACCTCTCCCTGAATGGTTAGTTGCACGGGGAGTGTGAATACCTGAGCTAGCTGCTCCCCGACCCACAGGCGATTGGGTCTCGGATACAAGACAGGATAGTTGGGTGCGCAAAAGACTTCCTAAATTCACACGAAATAAGCACAATGGACTGTAACGCGGTGGTTAGTGAGGAGAAGTGATAGCTCAATTTCTAAAAAAGAATTACTCTGAGGGAGAAAACAAGCCCCGTGGACCACGACATCGAACTTTACGTTGCGATGCGCCCGTCTCCTGCCGTTGCTGTGAGGTCGGTGTTAGACTGCTTCCCCATGTCAGTATGCGAACATCCTCCCGCATCACTCAGCCCTTGTCCCCAACCATCCTCTGAATGTCGGCTTTCCCATTCACGACAAACGGGTCCTCCGCCCTTGGGAGTATTGGTGAGGAGTGAACCGAGGTTACACGGGGGATCGGAGCGGTCACGGGTACAATTAAAGAGATGTTTTATTTAGTCGATGCAGCGAACACGAGAGGCTAAGGACAGAAGCAATGGATGGTCAAGTGCGGATTTGCATCACCACTCTGGAAAAATGTCAATAGGCCATTTAATTTGAGTATTCCGAAGGCAAGTTCCATGCAATCTTTGACAATTTCACTGAAGCATAGGAAGGTATGGACCTTACACTTCACACCTGCCAGACAACCTACTTCAATTGTACAACACTGTTGCTCAAGTCCATCACGCCTGGTAGGGCATAGGTCACCGGCAACAGCTCACCAGAGCCCACCGTCATGCGTCCGTCTTTCAAGTGTAGCCCATTATCTTGGTGTCAGCTTTAAGGTCACACTGCCAGGTGTTCTTTGCCTAGCCTCTCCTACATTCTATGTTCCAACGGTGTCGACCCAGGATGATAGAAGGTTGATCAGCCCTGTGGCTTTCACCCACTTGACGCTTTCACCACATGACTTCATATGTCTACTGGGAGAAGATCTTTCCTCTCCCAGGACTGAGGTGTTTGGAGCTTCTGTCCGTGTCTCTGTAGTTATGGGTTTTTAATGGGATGGGATTGCTAGCCCCATATCCAACCCTCCACCTTTCACAGCCGGGCTTGGGACTGTACATGGTGGAGTTGTACCATACTGACAATAAATCCAGGATGAAGCCCTAGAAGACTTGTATCTTGGGAGCCACCTCTCAGCAAAAGCAGTAATCTGTCAGGAAATGTAGAGGAGGCTTGCCCCCAGCCAGGGCGAGTGAAGGCTACAGAAGCAACTGATTGAGGCTGGCTGGTTTGATGAGTGGACAAGGACTGTAGAAAAGAACTGGGGTTAAATAGGCCACAGGCGATGTCTAGAATGAGCAGCTACTCAATTCTATTAGCAGGGTGGAGACTGGGAGATGCCTACAGGGGTGTGCATGAATTCCATGATGAAATTCACCTTCGCCTTCAGTACACCAGCACAGCCTCTGGGTATCTAAGCAAACAATGCTTGAATCAACCTCTCAAAACAGGCACTAAAGTCATGGTCTACCAGCAACAGTGAATACTACCATCCTGCTGACTTCTGGGATGTGGACTGCCTACAGCAGGCTCCTCAGTGCACTGCAAAATCCTCCAAATCTCCCAGTGTTGGCGTCCTCTCTTGGGAGAACATCCTTGGCACTGAGGCTGTCTTGCATCCTGCCAGCTGCACTGGGCAGGCCATGTTGTTTGGCATTGGACTCCACTCTGAGTCTTTCACAGGAAGAGACTACCAGATGGGCTGAGGAAAGATTCAAAGACCCTTCCAAACCTGATAAGAAAATATGGCATCCCTAATAAGATAATTTTGGTAGATGATTTTATAGAGAGCACGAAGGATGTGTAAGCATATGTAATTTCTCTTACTGTTGGCTGTTATAGAGATACTTTGGACCTGTGCACACAGAATACTGAAGACTGTGAGCCCCACGCTGGGAATGGGATTCATATAAGATGGGTATTTCCTGTACGACTATCACACTGACTCATGTAGAGCCATGATTCATGCAGATGACAGAGCAGCCGCTGTTACTGTCTCCCTTTGACAATACAGGTTTCCTGCACATCCCAAAGACATTTATTCAGAGATAGAGCACAGTACAGGCCCTCCCAGCCTCATAAGCTGGTGCTGCCTAATTGCACCCATGTGATCAATTAACCCACTAACTTTGGAAACCAGAGCGTCCGGAGGAAATCCACGCAGTCGTGGGGAGACTGTGCAAACTCCTTACAGACAACAGCTGGAAGTGAACCGGGGACACTGGCGCTATAGGGTTAGGCTAACCACTACTCTACCACACGTTGCCAGGTCGCTCCAAGTGGCTCCAAATGTAGGCAGGTGGCATATAGAGCATTGCAACACAGAAATAGGCCCTTTGCCCTATAATATTGGCGTAAACCTTGATGCCAATTGAAACTAATTCCATCAGTCTGCACATAGTCCATATCCCTCTATACCAATTGTCTTTATTAATTTATTGAGGTGCAATGTGGGATTTGAACCTTGCTGTTCAGCAATCCCCCAATTTAACCCTAGCCTAATTATGGGAACATTTACAATGACCTATTGACCTACCAACCAGTATGTCTTTGGACTGTGGGAGGAAACCGGAGCACCCAGCTTATCTGCCTGTCGAAGTCTTGCTTAAGTACCCCTATCCCGTCTTCCAACTTTACCCCTAGCAAAGTGTTTCAGTCACTGGGTAGGACTGGGCAAAGTTGAATAAGTTTTAGGGAAATAGGTGGAGGATGGGATTTCTTTGAGAAGTGGCATAGACTGAATTGTCTCCTCAGTAGTAAGAAATAAATGAAATGGCTCAGACTGGAAGAAGAACATCTGGGGGTCCACTTGACCATGGGTGAACCATAGGATAAGACATAGAGGGAGTACACCACCTTACAAACTGCCCAGCCACTGCGCCATCCACGGAAGAGTCTGTGTTTCCAACACTAGCCTCATTGCACACCTCAGAAACCAGGGAATTAGAGTGGAGGGTAGTCATCCTCAGTCACGAGGGACTGCCCACGGAGGAGGGGAGGAGAACATTCTAACCAGGCACAGTGCCCTGTAGAATGTGCTGTTATTGGAGATGATACAGAGGAGATCCACGAGAATAACTCCAGGAAGGAAGGGGTTCATGTATGACAGACAGACATACTTTATTGATCCCGAGGAAAATTGGGTTTCGTTACAGCCACACCAACCAAGAATAGTGAAGAAATATAGCAATATAAAACCATAAATAATTAAATAATAATAAGTTAATCATTAGGAGTGAGGAGTGTTTGATGGCCCTGGGCCTATAGTCACTGGAGTTTAGAAGAATGGGGTGGATCTCAATGAAACATATCAAATATGGAATTGCAGATTCTGTTGATGCTGGAAACCCACAACACACATAAAATGCTGGAAGAATTCAACAAATCAGGGAGCAACTAACAAGGTCCTGATGAAGAGGCTTGGCCCAAAATGTCGACAGTTTATTCCCGTCCATAAATGTTAGCTGACATATTGAATTTCTCCAGCATTTTATGTGTATTGAAAGGCCCAGTTTAGAGTGAAAATGGAGAGGATGTTCCAACGTTGGGAGAGTCCAGGATCAGAGGACACAGCCTCCAATTACAAGGATGTCCGGAGAGTGGAGATGAGGAGGGATTTCTTTAGACAGAGAGCAGAGAATCTGCTGAATTCATCGCCACAGATGAGACCCTTCATCAGGACTGGGGAAAAAATGAGGAGTCAGGGAAGGTGGGGGGAGGAAAAGGAGACACGAGGTGATAGGTGAAACGGGGGTGGGGGGGGGTGGGGGGAGCAGGGAAGTTGATTGGTGAAAGCGATAGAGGGCTGGAGAAGGGGGAATCTAATAGGAGCGGACAGAAGACCATGCAAGGTAGAAAACGTGTGTGGGGGGGGGGGGGCTGTTGCAGGCAAGGAGATAAGGTGAGAGAGGGAAAAGTTGAAGCGTGGAGGGGCATTACCGAAAGTTCGAGAAATCGATGTTCATGCCATCAGGTTGGAGGCTACCCTGACGGAATATAAGGTGTTGCTCCTCCACCCTGAGGATGGCCTCATGACAGTAGAGGAAGCCTTGGGTAGACATATCAGAATGGGAAGAGGAAGTCGAATTAAAAGGGATAGCCGCTGCGATTCCGGCGGACGAAGTGCAGGTGCTCGGTGAGGCGGGAGGCCCACACCGGGAATGGGGTTGAGGAAGATAACTCAGCCACGATGGAATGGCGGAGCAGATTCGATGGGCCGGACATCCCAATTCTGCTCCTCTGATTTATGTTCTTATGGCAGAATGATGGAAAGCCCCACAACAGTCCGCTGAGAAAGTCCGTCACGCACAAACCAAATTTTAACTTGAGACCACCAAGCTCTAAACTGTTTTATTTTTATTTTGGTGTGGGGAGGCAGGTCACGGTAACCATGTTTTTGGGGAATGTTCTGAGAAAGAAAAGGGATGGATAACACCGCGCTAAAATAAAGGACTGGTTAAACTAAAGATTTTTTTTAAGCGGTCTCAGTCGGCCGCGCTTGTCCGGAGCTGTGTGCACTGTTTCTGAGTCGGGAAGGTGATGAACGAGTTAATGCTTGGTTGACCAGTTGTGAAACCCACATATCAGAGTGGGGGGTCTCGACCGAAACGTCCGCAGCTTCTCGCCTCCACACTCCCCCGACGCTGCTCGACACGCTGAGTTCTCCCAGCAGTTAAGTTTGTTGGTGGATCAGAGTATTCATCCGAGAATGAGCGCAAGGTTTTAAAGTCTACTGCCCGTGATGAAAATTGCACATCAAGTGTTAAGTGCAGTGTTTGGTGGGAGGGTTGAGGCGGTGAATGGTTGCTATATTAATGGTTGCACAGTGAACACGCTACTTCAGAATGAAAATCATTATGTGAAGCACATTGAGGCATTTAAATATAATGAGCTGCTTTCTGAATACATTATTTTTACTACCTGCTATTTGATATTACCGATAATAAATCCACTTCCATTGCCATTATGCTTGTAATTTCAAATTCTGAAGTTTACCAGTTATGTAACTTAAGCAAGACGGTCCGCACCTCATTATTTCGTACTCGCGATACTCAAGAACGAAGGGAGTGAACCCTGTTGTAATCCACTTCCGAGTTCCCTCCTGACCTAAATCGAGACCTCACCGAGTTGCACTTTATTTGTGGACACAGCTGCTGTATGGCTGCTCCCAGTCCTCCTCCAACCCATCCCGAGCCACAGGACAGACATAATCTTTTTCCCACTCCTCTTGCGCCGCCGTATAGAAGTTGATTTAAACCAAGCCTGTGTTGCAGGTACCCTGGCCATATGAAAAGCCGATACAAAGACGCACATTGCGTATCACGGTCTTTGAGATGCAGGCGCCTTCTCCCCGGCAGTCGTTTACTTGATGTACAGTAGATGTGAACAACTGGCTCAGCAACCAGCCTACTCTCATCGCCTTTCGATACTTGCCTCAACTTAGTCAGCCTTCTGGAAATAAACTAATGCCACAGTGAAGATACTGAGCTGTCTTCACTCCTGCATTCACCCATGCTGGGGCTGTCTCCTCCCATATGCATCAGTTTCCAGACACGTATAAAACCAAAAGACACAGGGGTACGCTGAGGCCATTCAGCCCATCGAGTCTGCTCATCGTGGCTGATCCTGGATCCCACTCAACCCCATACCCCTTCTCGCCATATCCTTTAATACCCTGACCAATAGGAAACGATCAACTCCTGCCTTAAATATATGCACAAACATGGCCTCCACTGCAGCCGGTGGCAGAGCATTCCACAGATTCAGCACTTTCTGGCTAAAAAAAAATCCTCCTTACCTCTCTTCAAAAAGGTCGCCCCCTCAATTCTGAGGCTGTGCCCTCTAGTTCTGGATATCCCCACCTTAGGAAAGATCCTCTCCACATCCACCCTATCTGGACCTTTCAACATTCAGGGGGTTTCAATGAATCCCAGTGAGTACAGGTCTAAAGGTGCAAGACACTCCTCATATGTTAACCCCTTCATTCCCAGAATCATCTTTGTGAACCTCCTCTGGACTCTCTCCAATGATAACACATCCTTTCAGAGATACAAAACCATCGACAATACTGACCTGACCAGTGACTAAAGCTTTAGCATTATCTCCTTATTTTTATATTCTATTCCCCTTGAAATAAATGTCAACATCGTATTTGCCCTCTTTACCACAGACTCAACCTGTAAATTAACCTTCTGTCACTCTTGCACAAGGACTCCTAAGTTCCTCTGCACCTCTGATGTTTGAACCTTCTCCCCATTTAGACAATAGTCTGTGCGATTGTTCCTTTTACCAAAGTGCATTATCATACATTTCCCAACACTGTATTCCACCTGCTACTTTTTTGCCCATTCTTCCAGTTTGTCTAAGTCCTGCTGCAATCGCATTGCTTCCTTAGCACTACCTACCCCTCCACCTGTTTTTACATCATCTGCAAACTTTGCCACAAAGCCATCAATTCATTATCCAAATCATTGACAAACAATGTGAAAAGTAGTAGTCCCAATACTGACATCACTAATCACTGGCAGCCAACCAGAAAAGGCTGCCTTTATTCCTCTCAATGCCTTCTGCCTGTCAGCCAGTATCTTTCCTATAATGCCATAAGGTTTTATCTTGTTAAGCAGCCTCATATGTGGCACCTTATCCAATGCCTTCTGAAAATCTAAGTAAATAATAACCTCTGCCTCTCCTTTGTCCGCCCTGCTTGTTACTTCTTTGAAGAACTCTAACAAATTTGTCAGGCAAGATTTTCCTTTAAAGAAACCATGCTCACTTTGACTTATTTAATCATTAGTCTCCAAGTACTCTGAAACCTCGCCCTTAACAACAGACTCCAACACTTTCCCAACCACTGAGGTTAGGCTAACTGGCCTATAATTTCCTTTCTTTTGCCTTCCTCCCTTCTTAAAGAGTGGAGTGGCATTTGCAATAATCCAGTCCTCCAGGACCATGCCAGAATCAAGTGATTCTTGAAAGATCATGACTAATGCATCCATTATCTGTTCAGCTCCCTCTCTCAGGATTCTGGGATGTAGTCCATCTGGCCCAGGTGACTTATCCACCTTAAGACCTTTGAGTCTGCCTAGCACTTTTTCCTTTGTAATAGCAATGGCCCTCACTCCTGCTCCCTGACACTCACGGACCTCTGGTAACCTGCTAGTGTCTTCCACAGTGAAGACAGATGCAAAATACTCATTAAATTCATCTGACATTTCTTTGTCCCCCGTTAGTACCTCACCAGCATCATTTTCCAGTGGTCCAATATCAACTCTCATTTCCCTTTTACTCTTTATATAACTGAAAAAACCTTTGGTATCCTGCTTCATATTATTGGCTAGTTATGTGACTGATGCTTCCTCTGGATCATTGTTAATGTATACCCTCTCATAGAGCAATGCAACTCAAAAACTTGTCCATGCCAACGAGACGCCAAAATAAGCTAGTGGCCTTTTCCCGCATTTGTTCTAGTCTTAACCTTTCTTATCCATGTACTTGTCAAAGGGTCTTTTAAATGTTGTTAATGTACCTGCCTCCAATCACTTCCTCTGACAGCTTGCTCCACATATTTACCACTCTCTTCATGAATAAGTCATCTCAAAGGTTCCTGTTAAATTTTTCCCCACTCACCTTAGACTTACACCCTCTGGTTTCTTAAACCCTTTCCCTGGGAGAAAGATTGTATGTTCACTCTATCATTGGTGCTCAGGATATTATACTCTTCTGTAAGGTCACTGCTCGGACTCATACAATCCAACGAATGAGGTCCTTCATTAGTAGATTGAGGAGATTTGGTATATCACTGCAGACTCCTAATAAAGGAATACAAATTTCTACAGATGTACCCCAGAGAGTATTTTGACTGGTTCTATCACTGTATGACGTGGAGGCTCCAATATAATATATCCTTGGGCTTGTGCAGGGAGCTGGAGAGTGTTGGGCTCTGAGGTTTCTAGACCACCTGAATTTTTCAGGTTAATTGTTGTCATAATGAAAGTCATTAATCCCTGGTGCTTTCTGTTTAATCTTGTTCGGTTTATGTTGATTGTTAAGTTTTTCTGCATTCTGTGATTATTTAAGCAAACTCCCGATCAGTGCTTACCGCGGAGCCCTAGCTTTCAGAATGTTAAGTCTCACGCTGTCGCTCTGCCAAGCCACTGATGTTTTATTGGAGCTCTTATGATTAAGCCCTAGTTGGCATCTCCTCATGGGAGCCTGTCTTCCCTCCATACGAGTTCAGCTTTTGCCAGCATGCACCCCGGGACAGAAAAAGAGCTGCAGAGGATTGTGGACTGACCCAGTTTCATCATGGGCACTAACCTCCTCACCATCAAGGACACCTTCAAAAAGTGGAGCCTCAAAAAGGCAGCATCCACCATTTCGGACCCTCACTATCAGGGAGGAGATACTGGAGCCTGAGGATGAACAGCTTCTTCTCCTCCAGATTTCTGAATGGTCCATGAACCAATGAACACTAACTCACTATTCCTAGTTTGTACTATTTATCCATGTTTTTTTATGCTAACTTTATTTTTGCATGCTATCCATACAGTTCATCTAAAACACAATTACATTGAGGTAGTACAAAGTGAAAAGCAATTACAGAATTTTTTTGGGTGATAATGTAGAAGAATAGGGTTGAGAAGGATAATAAATTTGCCAAAGTGGTATGGTGGAGCAGACACAATGGTCCGAATTGCCTAATTCTGCTCGTGTTTTATGGTCTTATGGTATAATGTTACAGTTACGGAGACATTGTAGTGCAGGTAACCAATAAGGTCTAAAGGCCACAGTGAAGTAGATTGCGAGATCAAAAGTTCATCTTTATCATTAGGATGCAGGATGAGGACCAGTGACCGATGAGAGGGTGAGTTCTTGGGTCAGAGGTCTGTGCGGGGCAGAGGCACCAGGTCATTCAGTAAATCCAGTAGCATGAGGTCAGTCAGCTGATCTGGAGATTCGAGGTCGATCTGGATGTCAGGCTTCAGTGAGTCCAGACGTCAGGTTGGAAGGTGCCGAGATCGAAGACGTGCGATCCCAAGGTCAAGGGCTGTGATCTGTAAGACCTAAGGATGTGGGACAGTGATCCCCAATGGACAGGTCGGCGGTACGAAGAGGAATGTTTTGTCGTTGTTGTGTCTGCTTTCTTATCTAATTCACTGTGTGGTGTTCTGCTGAGCATTGAGGGCAATATGTTGGCACTAGAAGTGAGGCGACACCTGCAGGCTGCCCCCAGCACATCCTTAGACTGTGTTGGCTGCTAACACAAACGGCACATTTGACTCCATGTTTCAATGCACATATATCTAATCTGAAGAGGTCAGTTCAATAGTTTGATAACAGGGTGATAGAAGCTATCCGCAAGCTTGGTGATTCATTTTTTGTTCTAAGCTTTTATATCTTCTGGCGGATGGAAGGGGGTAAAAAGGAAAACAATTAGGATGGTTACATTGCTGATTACAAGGCAGTGGGAAGTAAAAGCACTTCATGGGTGGAAATGCTTTTAAGATTTTCATGATGGGTTGAGCTGTATCTATGTTCTGTGATTTCTAGCAGTCTCGAGCTGAATATTTGCCTACTAATCCGTGATGCTTCTGCATGGGATGAGTTCCATGGAGCACCAACAGGGACATGCTGAATTTTCTTAGCTTTCTGAGGAACTAGAGGTGCTGGTGTGCTTTCTGGGCCATAGCAACCTGATGGTTTGACTAAGACAAGCGATTGGTGATATTTACACCTTGGAACTTGAAGCTCTTAACCGTTGCCGCCACAGCTGCATTGACACATAGAAGGATGTGTGCTCTGCCCTGTCTCGGAAAGTCAATAAACTGCTCTTTTGTTTTGCCTACATTGAGGGAAAGGTTGGCATCATGTCACCATGCCACTATGTTCTCTGTCTCCTTCCTGTACTCCTGCGCCTCACTATTTGAGATCCAACCCCCTATACTAGTGTCATCTGAGAACTTGTAGATGGAGTAGGAGAAGAATCTGGCATACAGTCATGAGTGTTTTGGGAATAAAGCAAGGGGTTGTGGATTCAGCCTTGTGAGTATAATCATCTTCTTCCATTCATTAAAAGCTTTCAGTAATGAGCGAAGGACTGTGATCTTGGAAACTATAGGCTGGTAGCCCCGACATCAGTAGTGGGTGAGGTATTGGACGTAATTCTATGCGAACAGTTATGAAAGTATTTGGATAGACAGGGATTGATTAGAGATACTCAAATGGATTTCTGCGTAGCAGGTCATGTCTATCCAAAGATACAGAGTTTTTCAAGGAAGTTACTAGGAAAGTTGATGAAAGCAGTGCAGTGGATGTTGTCTACATGGACTTTAGCAAGGCATTTGACAAGGTCCCATCTGGGAAGTTGGTCAAGAAGGTTGATTAAATTACGCATTGACTTCGCGGGATAAGCCAGAGAGTGTTAGTAGAAGGTTGCCTCTCTGACTGGAGGCCTGTGATTATTGGTGTGCCACAGGGATCAGTGCTGGGTCCATTGTTGTTTCTGATCTAGATCAACGATTTGGATGATAATGTGATAAACTGGATCAGCAAATTGCAGATGACATCAAGATTGGGGGTGTAGTGGACAGTGAGGAAGATTATCAGAGCTTGCAGTGGGATCTGGACCAGCTGGAAAATGGGTTGAAAAATGGCAGATGGAATTTAATGCGGACAAGTGTGAGGTGTTGCACTTTAGGAGGACAAATCAAGGTAGGATTTACTGTACATAGTGAGCAGTAGGGCTCTGAGAATTGCAGTAGAACAGAGGGATCTTGGAATATAGATCCATAATTCCTTAGAAGTGGCATCCCAGGTAGAAAGGGTCATAAAGAAAACTTTTGGCACATTTGCTTTCATAAGTTAATGTATTGAGTACAGGAGTTGGGCTGTTATGCTGATTGTATATGATATTGATAAGGGCTAATTTGGAGTATTGTGTGTAGTTTTCATCACCTACTTACAGGAAAGATGTCAATAAGATTGAAATACTGCAGAGAAAATTTATGAGGATGTTGCCAGAACTAGGGTATCTGAGTTATAGGGAAAGATTGAACAGGTTAGAAATTTATTCCCAGCAGCATAGAAGAGTGAGGGATGATTTAATAGAGGTATACAAAATTATGAGAGGTGTAGACAGGGTAAGTGCAAGCAGGCCTTTTCCACTGAGGTTGGGTGAAACTAGAACTAGAGGTCATGGGTTAAGGGTGAAAGGTGAAATGTTTAAAGGGAACGAGAGGGGAAACATCTTCACTCAGAGGGTGGTGAGTGTGGAATGAACTGCCAGTGGAAATAGTGGATGTGGGTTTGATTTCAACATTTAAGAGAAATTGCAATAGGTTCGTGGATAGGAGGTGTGGAGGGCTGTGGTCCAGGTGCAGGTTAATAGGACTAGGCAGATTAATAGTCTGGCACAGACTAGATTGTCTGTTTCTGTGCTGTAATGTTCTGGAACTCTGTCTCCTGGGTTTAGATGAGAGAGTAGACGCACCTTTGCTTCCTCCTGAGTTGAGAATATTTCTATGTGTATTTTTGCACCTCTCCTAGACAGTTTGAGCTGTGAGAAGAAATCCATTAAAAATGTGTTAAGCGTGAATTAGTTCAATGACCTTTACTTAACCTGACCACAAAATGCAAACAGTTCATGTTACTCTTGAAGCATAAATGAGGCATACATTAATAGCATTTGATCAATGTGCAGTGAATGTGCGATTGAGATGAGTTTGAAAGGTAATGTAATGAGTAAACTGCCACATTACTTTGCAAACAGTCCTGAGTAAACTTACTTTCCTAATGAATAATCCAAATGTAAATTAAGATAACGAAGCAAATAAGAGAGGGATGTAAAAGAAGTGGTGGAGCTGCATTACTGATGAGGGAAAATTGCTGTGATTAGTGAGGACATTTGTTTGTTTATTTGGAGATGCAGTGTAGAACAGTCTCTTCCCGTCCCATGAGCCCCACGGCCAAGTAGTCCGCCCAATTACAGTGACCAATTAACCCATCGACCGGTATGTCTTTGGACTGTAGGTGGAAACTGGAGCAATTGCAGGAAACCCATGTACTCATGGGAAGGACATACCAACTCCGTGCAGATGCTGTTCAAATTGAACTCCAAACTGACTGGGACTCAGTGCCAGGGATTGAGATGGGTCAGAACTTGCAGGTGCATCCTGAAGTGTTTCAGTTGCTAATCCAATTACGGATGGGCCTTTTCTAGGCCTTGACTGGAGAATGAGTCTGGCCAGGTGATTGAAGTTTCAGTAGGGGAACATTTTGCGAACAGTGATCATAAGTTTTAAAAATGTTATAGAGAAGGGTAAGCTGGGTCTTCGGGTGAATGTACTAAATTGGGAGAAGATTATTTACACTGTAGTAGACAGGAACTGTGTAAGGTAGATTTGGAGAGGCAGTTTGAGTGTAAATCCATGTCTGACCTATGGAAAACTTTTAAGGACTAGCAGGATAGAGTTTCAACCACTGCAAATCAAATTTCACTTTACTCTCTTCCTGTGACCTTTTGCATTTCCCATACCTGGCCCATTCCTGATCACCCCCGAGGCATGGGAAGCCACAAGCCTCATTATCCATTCTTGTTTTCCTTCCCCTTTGAGTTTGTTTTCATTTGAAAAGGAGAAGGCTGAGGGTTGAACTGATTGGGGAGTACAGAATTCCGAAGGTAGATAATGAGAAGCTCTTCCCTTTAATGGAGTTGTCTATGACCAGAGAACTATGGATTAATGTAATCGATCCTTGGGTTGTGCTGATTATTAATGCAAACGATGCATTTTACTACATGTTTCAATATATATATATATGATAAATAAATGAATCTCTATCTGAATGTGAGTGGTGGAAGATTCAAAGAAAGAACTTTTTTTTACCTTGAGAGAGTTTGAAACCTAGGACTCACTGATTAGATGCTAAAACAAGTTACCCTCAAGATGTTTAAGAAGTAATTAGATAAGCACTTAAAAGACCATGGCATAGAAAAATATGAACCAAGTGCTGGGAAATAGGCTCAGGTAAGTACCTTACAGCCAGGAGAGACATGCTGTCTACTTACTGAATTTGATCTTCATTGTGCTTTTCCTTCAAATTTCTCTCAAAGAAGGGTTGTTTGCTGTTATAATTCAACTTATTTTATTGAAAAAAGTAACTAAATTAGATTGAAAAGGGCTTCTAGTTTTGCAGTTATCTCACCCACCTAGAGCCCTGGATGTTAGAAACTAGGATATCTATTATTCATGTAAGCAATAATTAGCAATTGACTTTTCTAATTAAATCTGAATGAGAACCAGCTAGCCTTAAAACCATATTCACATTCATTTTACAAAACTGAGCTAATATTAATATCAGTGCTGAAGTGCTTTCAGAAGTGGGTGGTGAAACATATCAACTCCTACCCGAGAAGCGACTTGGATCAGCTTCAATTTGCCTACCGGAGCAAGAGGTCCACAGCAGATGGTTCTTCACTCAACCCTGGAACATCTGGACAACAAAGATGCAAACATCAGGATGCTTTTGTCGACTTCAGCTCAGCATTCACTACCATCATCCCCTCTAAACTAATCAATAAGCTCCTAGGCCTTGGTCTCAATACTTCCTTGTGTAACTGGATCCTCAATTTCCTCACTTACAGACCTCAGTCAGTTAAGATTGGCAGCAACGTCTCCTCCACGATCTCCATCAGCGCGGGTGCACCACAACTTATGTGCTTAGCCCTCTGCTCTGTTTGCTTTATGCTTATGACTGCCTGGCTAAGTACAGCTCCAGTGCCATGTTCATACTGATGCCATCACTGTCATAGGCAAATTAAAGTTGGTGATGAATCAGCATTTAGGAGGGAGATTGGAAATCAGGCTGAGTGGTGCCTCAACAACAACATCTTACTTAATGTCAGCAAGACCAAGGAGCTGATTGTTGAATTCACGAGGAGGAAACCAGAAGTCCATGAGCCAGTCCTCATTGAAAGATCAGAGGTAGAGAGGGTCAGCAACTTTAAATTCCTCAGTTTTATTATTTCAGAGGACCCATCCTGTATATAAGTGCAGTTATGAAGAAAGTATACCAGCACCCTTTACTTCCTTGGAAGTTTTCTGAAATTCGGAATGACATCTAAGACTTTGACTGGTAGATATGTAGTGGAGAGTATACTGACTGGCTGCATCACAGCCTGGTACGAAACACCAACGTCCTTGAACAGAAAATCCTATAGAAAGTAGTGGATACAGCCCAGCCCATCACGAATAAAGCCCTTCCCACCATTGAGCTCATCTCTTTGAAACGCTGTTGCAGGAAAGCAGGATCCATTATCAGGGTCCCCCACCACCCTGGACATGCTCTCTTCTTACTGTTGCCATTCAGGAGGAGGTATATGAACCTTAGGATTCACACCACCAGGTTGAGGAACAGTCATTACCCTTCAACCATTAGGCTCTCAAGCCAAAGGGGGTAACTTCACTCAACTTCACTTGCCCCATCATTGAAATGTTCCCACAACCAATGGACTCACTTTCAAGGGCTCTCTGTCTCATATTCTCCATATTTATTGCTTATTTATTTATTATTATTATTTCCTTCTTTTTGTACTTGCACAGTTTGTTGTCTTTTGCACACTGGTTGAACACCCAAGATAGTGCATTATGGTTATTCTTCTATAGATTTATTGAGTATGCCCACAAGACAATGAATCTCAGCTTCGTATATGGTGACATATAATGTACTGATAACAAATTTACTTTGAACCTTGATGTCTACGCTCTTTCCTTTTGTATCCTTTCCTCTTGCTTATGAACATTTCTCTTAAGTTATTAAACTTTTTGCAATACACTTTCAGAAAATACAAAGCTGTAGTCACAATAAGTATATAGACGCCTCCTCATCCATTTGTAGTTTCTTTAAGATATGTACATTTTTCAATATTATTTAGTTAGTTGACAGAGAGCATTGAAGATTTATTTATTTATTCAGATTTATACAGATTTATTTATCACATGTACGTTGAAGCATATCAGGAATGTGTCATTTGTTTTAACAACCAACACATCTAAGATTGCGCTAGGAGCAACTCGCAAGTGTTGCTGCACTTTCTGGCACCAACATGGCACGCCCGCACCAGCAACACAACAACAAAACTAAACCAAACATCAAAACAAGCCCCCTTCCCACCTACTTACTCATACACGCAGACTGGCCTCCAACCCCAGGACAAGCTGCCTTGACTTCCAGCCTC